>NC_090448.1:274925522-275226950 GCF_031143425.1 Pleurodeles waltl | reverse complement strand
TGCTTAGCAGACACTGAAATTCGCGACGGGTGCTACTGCACCCGTCGCACCCTTCCCACTCCGCCTGCTCCATTCGGAGCCGGCTTCCTCGTGGGAAGGGGTTTCCCGCTGGGCTGGCGGGCGGCCTTCTGGCGGTCGCCCGCCAGCCCAGCGGGAAACACAGAATAACCGCGGCGGTCTTCTGACCGCGTAGCGGTATTCTGTTGGGGGAACTTTGGCAGGCGGCCTCCGCCGCCCGTCAAAGTTGGAAGGACCCCCATAGTGTTGAAGGTTAGGTAAGATTCTGTTAGTACGAGCTAAAAAAAACAGAAATGTGCTTGTTACAAGGTGCAACACACACTTTAGCCATAACTAATGCCCCCACCATGCTCAGTGCACAACTTGACTGATGGCAAAAAGGAAGGGTGAACAAAAAAGCAGACATCAAACCCACAGGCAACATGTGTGACTGTTTTTAGTAGTCGCAAACGGACATTCCTCCTGTTTGTGACTACAAAAATGGCATGTATAAACCCTATTTTGCGAGTTGGTAACCTATTATCGACTCGCAAAATCTGGTTTGCGAGTCATTTTAGTAAGGGAAGTGCCAAGGGGAGTCTCTTCCTAATAGCGAGCCACAAGGGGATGTATGATTGTTTTGCTACCAAAAGGCAGTTGCAAAACAATCGCAGTTTACCACCTACTTCAAAAATTGTTTTAAGAGTAGACTACTGCCTACTCTTAAACAATTTAACAGAAATGTTTCATTTTTCTTTTTGAAACGCATCCCGTTTTCCTCTAAGGAAAACAAACAGCATTTTTAAAAAAGTTACTTATTTAAAGGCAAACACAGACATAGTGGTCAGCTACCCCCAGTCGGCCCACATCCCTGTGTTATTGCCCATTCCCAATGGGTCACAAATTGCGACCTGCCTCATAAATATTGATGAGCCAGGTAAATTGCGACCCCATTGTGAAAGCGAGTCGCAAATATTCACAATTTGCGTGTCCCAAAAGGAAATAGTCATACATGTGGCCTAGAGTTTGCTGCCCTGTTCATGATAATGAAGGCCACAAATAGGTCCCTTGCAGACTGGGAATGGAAAACACTCCACTTTGTTGCTAGATGGTACAGTGCCAGGAAGTCATCACAGAAGCATTCAAACCCCTTAGGAACATTGAATTTTCTATTATTCTTAGATGACTGAATTAATGAAAGCACTTGTATTGGGTATTTCAGTGAACCAAACACAGATGTCAGAAATTGGGTCTCTAATTGGCAGAGGTATGCACCCTGTCCAAGTAGGTGTGATGCTATTTATATTTGACCATCATTTGACCATGGTCCATTTTGTGTGTCCATAGAACCAGTATATATACCCAAATGTGCCTTTGAGGTGGGGGAGAATTCAAACAGTGATTTTGAAGTGCACTGGTTCCCCTTTCATCCCAGTCCTGTCTGCCAGGAGATCTGTGGGGGTTTATCAGTCCTTTTGTATGCGGTCAGGCCAGTAGCCTTTGAAGTGTAAGGGAGAGCCCATGCACCCTTCCTGCCCAGGAAGACCCATCAATATGCAGATTAATGCATCTATGTATCTATGGCTGTCTGGATGGAATGAACAAGGGGAACTGTCACCCAGCATAGACCAGACATGGGTTGGAGACAGACTGTAAGGCACAGAGAACAGTAAGAGCAGAAAATACCTACTTTCTAAAAGAGCATTTCTAAATAGTAATGCTAAAACAAACTTTACCGATAAGCAGGATTTCTCACTACCATTACAACCATACCAAACATGACAATGCCACTCATTTCAGATGAGAAATTACCACTTAAAAGTATATAAGGGAAGTTCCAATCCTATGCTATGATAGGAGCAGCCCTCACAGTAGTGAAAAATGAAATAGGCTGTTTGTCACTACCAGGACATGTAAAATATAAAGGTATATGTCCTACCATTTACTTACGTAGCCCTCTGCCCTATGGGCTACCTATGGCCTACCTTAGGGGTCACTCGTTTGTGATAAAAGGAGAATTAAAGGTTTGGCAAGTAGTTTTAAATGCCATGTTGAAGTGGCATTGAAACTGCACACAGGCCTTAAATGGCAGGCCTGAGTCATTGTTAAGGAGCTACTTATGTGGGTGGCACAATCACTGCTGCAGACCCTATAGTAGCATTTAATGTACAGGCCCAGGGCACCTGTAGTGTAGTTTACTAGAGACTTACAAGTAAATTAAAGTTGCCAATTGGGTATGAGCCAATGTTACCATGTTGTAGGGAGAGACCACATGCACCTTAGCACTAGTTAGCAGTGGTACAGTGCCCAGAGTCCTAAAGCAAAAAGGAGGAAGGCAAAATGTTTGGGCTGACCCTTCAGAGAGAGCCTTTTTCCAACAATAAAATTTCAGAAAAAAATGAGTTATTCTGAAAGGAAGGCACAGAACCTTAGAGACAAGGTTTACAGGATGAACATTATTGCACATGTCTTTGGAACTATCTGTATTTATTGAATGGAAGCACATTGAGTCAATTTTGAGAAGTCTTTCAGTCACGGAATGCTGTCTTAATACATTTATGCTACATAAGCTGTGAGTTGATATGGCATCAAGTCCACGAAATAGAGCACAATGGCAAGTAACTTAAATGTATGTACTGATCTAATCTAGAGTGCCAGGGGCCATATTGGAAGATGCAAGGGGGTTTGAGGCTCAGTGGGATTTCACCAGGGGGCAATACAGTGCATGACATCTCTGTATTATGTGTAGAGCAAAAGAAAAAGCCTCACAAGTTCAGTCCCACATGTTTGTTTTTCTGGTGTATTAGTGTCTATTGCTAGTCATACCTAGAAATACACCATGACATCCCTGTGTAATGTATAAAGCACAAGGAAAAACCTCAGAACAAACATCCACCACTCCAGTCCTTCATTGTAGATTAAAGGATCTCTGGCAAAGGGCCCTCTTATAGGGCCCGTTGGGCATTACAGCACCAAACTAATGTGGAGCAAACCCAGTGATGAAGCATGCCATCTTCGGGTTGGTGAGGACACTTGCTCCTAAGAGCGCATGCTCCAAGTGACCACACACAGAGACTCTGTCGTAGTTTGGACTCTTGCTCTGGGCAAGACTGCTGGTTTAAGGATGACAGTACTTTAGTTTGTAGGCGACTACGCCTTTCCTACAACAAGTGATTTGTGGCAGCCTTTATGCATGGACTCGAGAATAAGACATCTCAGGGAGTGTTGTGGTTAAACGGAGATTACCCCTTTCTCACAGATATATCATGTCTCATACAAAAACAGGCAATGACAAAGATGCAGTAAAGTTTCAACAGTTTTTATTCAACATAACTGCAGTTTGCAATAAGTTGCATGGGCTGCAATGATCAGGATAGTGAATAATGCAAGAAACAGAATTGTGAAGACGAGAGACATTATTACAAAGACCCCCACCGTCTTGCAATGTATAGAAAAGACATACGAAATGTAATATGCCCTAATACCCTAATGTGAAAGGCCTAACCTCCTACCTAAAGGAAAGCTGGGTTTGTTAAACCTAATCTGCCAATGCCATGTCCATGAGAGGAGCCCCCAACCCTTGTTACCTTGGAATGAGGTCTCTATCTCTGACTCCGCAGGGACACGAAGACTGGGTCAGCGTCAAGACGACTGCAGCATCGATATCAGCGATGGTGGCGATGCCCTCTGGTCGGAATCCCTCTGATTATCTGTCTAAAGTGTGATATATTTACACAGATCTACAAGGACCCCTGACGTAGGTGTGTTCACAAACAATAGATAACAGACATGCTTGGGATGGCAATTAATATAAACAATCCCTCGAAAGTATAGAGAGGGAAAATCCCTAAGTTTGTCTTTGTTGCTTGATCTTGACGCCTTAGCGCGGTAACACTGATAATGTAATTCATAACAAGTGGCCTAACTAAACACAAGGCAGCCATCTTAGAAGAATTATATAATTAAATGGGTAAAGACAGAGCAAGCTAAGTAGGTTAAAAGTCACTAGGAACCTAAACGCTAAAATTGCTCTGAACTAAAAGCATAAAAAATCAACTAAAAAATCTTTGAAATGTGTTATAAAGATAGTAAAAACAATGTTGCTAAAACACAAACAGAGATGTTAGTGTCAACCATGACAAGCACAGCATGCCAAAGCCAGTTAATTTAAGTGCACAATTTTAAAACAGGAATGGCAAGTCAATTCATCAAATTATGTGATGTACGCATGATCTTGAAGAGTGTCATCGAAGTCACCAACCAAGGACCTAAAAAATGAGTCAACATCATCTGATGTCAAATCGAGAGCTGGGCCGACAAACGGATCCACAGAGCAGTAGTGAGCAGTATTTCCTGGTGTAACATTATCCATTGCAGTGTCCTCATCTGTGGTAGTCTCAAGGGGCATGACCGTGTATGAACCCTCATCGGGGACATCAGCAATGTGTGGTCCACAGGAGATGTCGGTGTAACAGCAAGACAGACCATAGGCAGATGTTCAAAGAGACACCATATGCAGCGGAAGACTGGTTGTACGCACCAGAGAAGGGGCCGAAATGACAGTGACCAGTCATGCTCCAGTTCCACCAGCAAGGGTGCACCGAAGATCCGAACCATGCACTCACGGCACAGTGGAGTTGGTGGGAGCGGCTCCATTGCTCTGCGTAGCTGGAAAGAAACAACCACTGGGAATCAGAAGAAATAGCAGTAGTAGTCCGCCAATCAAAGCCAAAATAATTCGAAAGCCACCAAACACACTAGAAAAGAGCGAATGGATGGCTGACGGGATGACTCCGAAGACAATCTGGAAGATGGACTCGAAACCAGACCCAACAGCCTTAAAGAAGTGAACAATCCCAGTGGTGCTTGAAGCATTGAATATTCTGGATACCAGTTCTCCAAAGTGCTTGGGGAAGTTGGTATTTAATAGGGATTGTATCTCGGCTGATGATCTCGCAATCTGGAGAGCATACGTCTCCTTTTCAGATGTCAAGGCGACCTGTTTTTGAAACAATAGCGCCTTTAGCCTGCTCAGCTTGTCATAGTTCACATTAATAGTATCTATGTGGGGCCACATGTCAGATACTTTTATCTCTCGTGTGGGGGGCAACAAAACATGTCCACAACATGTAGCGACCTTCGAGACTGAGATTGCGTAGGCAATTCCTGGTCACATGCCGCAACAGCTTTGATCGTTCAGTACCACATAACTTCCATTGGAAAGTGCATGAAATACTGGGCGAATCAAAGGGACGGGAGTACCCTTCAGCAAACAGGCCAAATTTGCGACCCACGCATTGCAAAGACCGCGAAGCGACACCCGCTTGCATATCATGGAATGACGAACAGCAGTCTTACATTCGCTTCCGCTAAGAAAGACCTCTGTTTCACCTTTCAGACATTTGTAGTCAAAGGGCAACTCCCACTCTTCCTTAATATAGCTATCTCCTAGTTGCTCGTACCTTCCCACTGCAAGATGTTTCAGGCAGCTCAAGAAACGAAAGGTTGAAATCGGTAAATTAATGATGCCATGTAAGAGCCAGATAGTTGAAGGACTCTCTGCTACCGTGAAGGGCAACTTATCTAATTTTTCTACCTGAAGCATGGTGAAACTAGCCACCCTTTTAGCCATTGTCTGTTATTCCTTGGAAAAATTAAAAGCAGTGAATAATTCACTCCCGTTAATATACTTCCATGGAACGCAGCCATTTTTCAGTGTCTGTGGAGTCCAGCCCAGCTGCATGATGGAAAGTAGCTATGTTTGTCCATGATATAACTGTGACAGGTCTGTCTGAGTGATATCAATAGCAGACAACACTATGGGGGTCATTCCAACCCTGGCGGTCGGTGTTAAAGCGGCGGCCAACCCGCCAACAGGCAGGCGGTAACAAAAATGGAATTCTGACCCTGACGGGAACCGCCAACAGAGACCGCCATTTTAACACTCCGACCGCCACGGCGGGACAAACAAACAGCGCAGCGGTCACCGCCAACAGACAGGCGGGAGCCAATGTACCGCCCACCCTATCACAACCCACCAATCCGCCACCTTTTCCGGGGCGGTAGCCCCGCCGATAAAAACACAGCGGAAACAGACATTACGAACGGAAAACGCTCACCTCTACACACTCCACGAGGAATCTGGACAGCATGGAACCCGAACTACACATCCTACCAGCTATTGTCTTCCTGCTCCTCTACCAGGAGCACGAACGCCGGCGCAGAAGACACCGGTGAGTACTGCACCTACGACACAGGGGAGGGGGGAGGCAAAAAATTACGGGCACACACATACGCGACACACCCACCCTCACCCACAACCACATACACAACAATGCAAAGCAACAACTCAGAGTGACACCCCCCAAACCCCCCGGAAGAATGCAAAGACAAAATAAAATGTTCATGAATTTTGAAGTATATTGAACGGCTAAGTAAAAATATTTATCCAACATCCATAACTATATATACAAATGTAAATTGTCCTGTGCAACTTGGGTATCAGCCATTGTTCGTGGGCCAATGGGCCTAAACACATGGGCAAAGCCCACACACGATACCCGAATCCATTGGAGAGAACACTGCAGGGGCATCCGATAGCAAAACTACAGGCACCTCAGGGGGAAGGGAAGGGGGGGCACCTCAGCCAGATGAATCCACGACGCCAGATCCACGAGGGGCCTCCATGCCCACTGTTCAATCCTGGGGAGTGCAAAGCCACAGTCTCACAAGTCCAGACAGTGGGTGGATTGCCCACTGTGCCATCCTGGGGAGTGCAAAGCCACAGTCTCACAAGTCCAGACAGTGGGTGGATTGCCCACTGTGCCATCCTGGGGAGTGCAAAGCCACAGTCTCACAAATCCAGACAGTGGGTGGATTGCCCACTGTGCCATCCTGGGGAGTGCAAAGCCACAGTCTCACAAGTCTCTACAGTGGGTGGATTGCCCACTGTGCCATCCTGGGGAGTGCAAAGCCACAGTCAATCAAGTGGATTACAGACTCCACTGGTTCTGGAGGAGGCATGGTGCCCAGAGTGCTTCGTGCAGCCCTGCCCGACACAGATCCGGCCCTACCCCTTCTGCCAATGGGCCAGCGGTGCATGAGACTGCGGTGCCCTGTCCAGCTGTGCTTGACTTGAAGGGCCCAGCGGAGCGGTGCAGAGACGGCGGGGCCCAGCGGAGCGGTGCTTGATTTGAAGGGCCCAGCGGAGCGGTGCAGAGACGGCGGTGCCCAGCGGAGCGGTGCTTGACTTGAAGGGCCCAGCGGAGCAGTGCAGAGACGGCGGGGCCCAGCGGAGCGGTGCTTGACTTGGAGGGCCCAGCGGAGCGGTGCAGAGACGGAGGGGCCCAGCGGAGCGGTGCTTGACTTGAAGGGCCCTGTTCAGCGGTTCTTGAGACGGCGGTGCCCTGTTCAGCGGTGCTTGTCTTGAAGGGCCCTGTTCAACGGTTCTTGAGACGGCGGTGCCCTGTTCAGCGGTGCTTGTCTTGAAGGGCCCTGTTCAGCGGTTCTTGAGACGGCGGTGCCCTGTTCAGCGGTGCTTGACATGTGTCTCCAGGGCACCAGATCCGCCCATGACATGGATCTCACTCGCCACCCGACATGTGGCTGCCGTACCCTTCGTGCACATCTGTCTTCTCGCTTGCGGGGCCCTCCTGTGTCACGTACTGCGCTGGACTTCTCACCTCTGGATTTCGGATTGGCGAATTCACCAAGTCTTCTACAGGTCCTGGATGTTCCCAGACAAGGGCGACCCCTTCTAGTAGCCACGGTGCCGCTTGACAGGCTACGCCAAAGCAGACCGTATCCTCCAGAAGGAGTCCCAGAGGGAAAAAAACCCAACACTGGGGAAAAAACCTCTAACAGGAACTCCTGAAGGAAAACAAGAAAAAACAGGACTTGACAACAGGAAACAAAATAGGCAATATCCAGGGTACAAGGCAGGAAAAAAGGAACAGGCAAAAATATCCAAGGCAAAAGCAGGAACAAAGAACAGGCAAAAATCTCCCAAGGCAAAAGCAGGAACAAAGAACAGGCAAAAATCTCCCAAGGCAAAAAAGCAGGAACAAAGAACAGGAGCGAACAGCACAACCAGAAGGAAGTGTTTGCAACGCAAGGAGGAACAAGACTGACTGACTTATATACTGAGAAAAGGGAAGTGACATCACAGGAAAGGGAAGTAACACCATCTTGGATTGGGAAAAGCCCATAGACCAGTATAGGAAAAAGGAAGTAGTATAAAAGAAAAACAGAGCATGCTGGGACAAAAACACGAAGAAGACAAGATGGACACAACATGGATAGAGACAGGCAAAAGGCCTAACAAAAAACCCACCACCAACAATAAAAGAAGAAAAAAGGCTACAAGTAAGTGTAGCGCGACCGGAGCGAAATATATGCTTCCCAGAAAGCATAGTCAAAAAACGCGGAGAACGGCGCTCCGAATATCGGTAGCATGTTCCACCCGTGAGGACAGAAAGAGATGCCGCGTCAGAGCGCGGCGTTACATCCTGTGCTGCTGTCCCGGGCCCGTGGGTGTCGGGTAGTGCCCTTGGAGCCTGCTGTCTCTGGCCTCTCGCGCTGGGCACTGGCTTTTTTGGCTTTCTTTCCAGGGGGTGGGCTGGCTGTATCTTTACTGCTAGCCGAAGTAGCTGGCCTTGAAGGTGTTGGACTCCAAAATCCTTGGACTATTGTCCTTGTAGGTCCAGGTTTTGTGGTGGCTGAGGTGCTGGTTGGAGTCTTATGAGATGGAGGGGGTGGGTCAGGTGATGGAAAGAGGTTAATTTTGGACAGGAATTTTTTTTTGGAGCAGTGGGAAGGGTAGGTGTAGTGGGTATGGGAGTGAGGAAGAGGATGTGGTTGTAGGTGAGTCAAGTCTGGTGTCTTTGGGTGCAGGTGCTTGTGCTGGAGGCTGTCGTGAGGTGGATGGCTGTTGGGTGGGTGGCTGCCTGAGTTTGTGTGGTTTGGAAGAGGGGGTGACAGACACACAGGGAGAGGACACAGGGGACGTGTAAATGGTAGTGGGGGTGGTGACTGCACGTGTGCGGAGTGTTCTGGTGGGTGTGCTGGTGATGGACGTAGTGGCTGATGATGTTGTGCATGCAAGTGTGAGTGGAGACGTCACAAGGAGGGAGGAGGGAGACGAGGAGGAGGGGGACACAGAGGAGGCAGTGGCTGTTGGCATGTCTGCATGTGGCTGTTGCTTGGGTGAATGCTTGTGTGATGTGTGGTGCTTATGTCTGGATGAGCTTCCCTTGGGTGTTGAGGTGTGTGCAGGCTGGTCTGTAGGTGTGTCTGGGATAGGCAGAGGTACAGGGGAGTGAGACTGGGTTGAGGAAGTTGGAGGAGGGAGGCAGGAGACAGGGACAATGGCTGCCGTCAGTGCTGAGGCCAGAGCGTTGAACGATCGCTGATGGGCAGCCTGACCCGAATGAATGCCCTCCAGGTATGAATTACTCCGGTGCACCTCCCTTTCTACACCCTGGATGGCATTCAAAAGGGTAGACTGCCCAACAATGAGCGTCCTCAGGAGGTCTATGACCTCCTCACTGAGGGCAGCAGGGGTAACTGGGGCAGGGCCTGAGGTGCCTGGGGCGAAGGAGATGCCCACCTTCCTGGGTGAGCGGGCACGGGGCGAAGGCTGAGGGGCTGCTGGGAGGGCGGAGCTGGCGCGCTGGGTGGCGGCTGTACCTGTTGTTGCGGTGGGCACGGATGTTGCCGCCACCACAAGGGAGCTCCCTTCCAAGGACGTGTCTGTGTCGCTGGTGTCACCACGTGTCCCCGCTGTGGAGCTCCCCTCGCCCTCCGTCTCACTGGTGAACTCCGAGTCGGTTGCATGGCCTTCCATGGCCATGTGAGATGCAGCTCCCTCGTGCTCCGATGCCACTTCTCCTCCGCCTGATGATGCTAATGCACACATGAACAGGAAGACCACCAAAAAAAGGGGGGGGGGAGAAATAAAGACATGTTGAGTGCATGCATTGGCGACACAGTTGGCGGAGAGGACAGACACAGAAGCCCCCTGCACTACGCCGCGCACTTGGGGTACACTACTCAATCCGTGGGACATGGCCTACAAGCCTATGGACGACAAATCCACACATAGGTGGCACAGGACCATGATTAGCTGTACTAGGCAACCTACAGAGGTGGGGGGCGGGGGCACAGGGCCATGCCTAACTGGGGGGCCTAGCCTACGGAAATCGCCCTGGCCTAGGGTTAGCCACAGCCCTCCTCCCCCACCCAGACACCTCCACTGCGCGCAAAGTCAGCAGAATGTATTTGTACTCACCCCCTTGTGTCTGCTGTGATGTCCTCACGCGCCCATCCAAATCGGGGTAGGCCACCGCCAGGATCCGGGACATCAGGGGGGTCAATTGACGAGTGCCACCCCTCCTACGTTGGGAGGCCATCCCCAGCAGAGCCTCCGCGGTCTTCCTGCTCCCGCGGCGGATGTCCTCCCACCTCTTGCGGCAGTGGGTGCCCCGTCTGTTGTGGACCCCCAGGGTCCGGACGTCCTTGGCGATGGCACGCCAAATGTCGATTTTCTGATGGGCGCTGACCTATGTGACATGTACAGGGGGAGAAAAATAAACAATCATTTTCTGCATGCTCGATGTGAGTAGCCCTCCATCCCCACCCTTGCCATGTGGCACATGCTCTCATCTGTCGTTTGATGCATGCCTCATTCGCTCCCCTCCCCACCATCGTTCATTCACCCCACTCAACCCAGGCATTGGCCACAAAGCATGGTCCCAGTGTACTTACCTGTTGGTCTGGAGGACCGTAGAGTACCGCATACTGGGGGAGGACCCCATCCACGAGTTTCTCCAATTCTTCAGAAGGGAAGGCAGGGGCCCTTTCCCCAGTCGCAGCAGCCATTGTTTCTTCCAGACCGGGGTCACAGCAGCACTTGCAGTATAGGTCCTCTCCTGTGGATGATCAGGTATCAAGTGATTAAGCAGATAGAAAATGGCGGTCACTCCCGCGGCTGTGCGTACCGCGGCGGTGCATACCGCTACCGCCGGCACACATCGTCATTGGCTCCTGAGACCCATAGGGTTCAATGTTAACCAATGCGGCTTTGCGCCGCGGTCTTCGTCCGCCTCCCGCCACGGTGTGCCACGCCAGCGCATTGACCTCACATCCCACTGTCGCACTTCACAGGTCAGGCAGCCGCCATTTCAAGGGCCCACATGGCTTAAAATCTACTGCGTCACACATACCTAGGCCTTGCATCAACACTCATACAAGCCATTCAATGCATTGAGAATTGTGTACTGTGCAAGCTGTGGGAACGTACCTGTGGGTTGATTGACTCTGTGCTCCATGTTGTCCTTCCTAGGCACCGTCCGCTGGGACTTGCGAGGAGATGGAGGAATCTTCCCGTGTACAGACCGCTGGTGGACCTGTCGACAATGGAAGAAAGACATGTCATACTGACATACAGGCTTGACAGAGCCACTATACAGGAACTGTGTGCCCAACTGGAGCCAGACCTGATGTCACCCATCCGCCAACCCACAGGGATTCCCCCTCTAGTGCAGGTTCTGTCAGTACTCCATTTCTTGGCAAGTGGGTCATTCCAAACTACAGTGGCCATTTCATCAGGGATGTCACAGCCTATGTTTTCCAAGGTGTTGTCCAGAGTGTTGTCTGCCCTGTTGAAATACATGCGGAGCTACATTGTTTTCCCTGAGGTGGGCGATTTGGCTACGGTGAAGGGTGATTTCTATGCGCTTGGACATATTCCCAACATCATTGGTGCAATTGATGGGACACATGTTGCTTTGGTCCCCCCCAGCACGAGTGAACAGGTGTACAGGAACAGAAAAAGTTATCATTCCATGAATGTCCAGGTGGTCTGTTTGGCTGACCAGTACATCTCCCATGTAAATGCCAAGTTCCCTGGGTCAGTGCATGACGCGTACATCATGCGAAATAGCAGCATCCCTTACCTGATGGAACTACTTCAGAGACACCGTGTGTGGCTAATTGGTGACTCTGGTTACCCTAACCTGTCATGGCTACTGACCCCAGTGAGGAATCCCAGGACAAGGGCAGAGGAACGGTACAATGTCAATGAGGCCCATGGGCGTACTAGGAGGGTGATCGAGCGGACCTTCGGCCTCCTGAAGGCCAGGTTTAGGTGCCTCCATATGAGAGGTGGATCCCTAATGTACTCACCAAAGAAGGTGTGCCATATCATCGTGGCCTGCTGTATGCTTCACAACCTGGCTTTGCGCCGCCAGGTGCCTTTCCTGCAGGAGGATGGTCCAGATGGTGGTGTTGTGGCAGCTGTGGAGCCTGCGGAGAGTGAAGAGGAGGAAGACGAAGAGGACGACACAGACAACAGGGACAGAGTAATACAGCAGTATTTTCAATAACATACAGGTAAGAATCAACACCGGAATTTACATTTACTTAAAGTCTCCTGCCTCTCTACTGTCTGAGTTTCCACCCAGTGTATGTTCACTGAGTTGTGTCTTTCCCTTCCAATTTCAGAGATGTGGGCCCCACTCCGTGACCTCTGCTTTGTTTCCCCATGGACTACAGCTGTGTGACAGTGGTATGTTGTCATCACAATGTAACTGGACATTTTGGCACGGTTCTGTGTAATACATTTGTTCAAAAATACAGACATACTCCAGATTATTTTTGTGCAATAAGTGTGTTTATTAATGTGCTCAAATTTGGGTAATGGTTGCAATTCGTGATGGGTGATGGTGGAGGAATGTCCATGGCAGAGTCCAGATTTTGAGTCTCACAGGTGCATTGTCCATATGCCTGTGGAAGGTGGAGCAGGGGCAGTTTAAGGTTGGACAGGGTGACAATGTGGGACAGTGGGATGACAATCAGGGGGTATCCTTTCCTGGCGGGGGTCTTGGCATCCTACTCTGTCTTCTTCCTAGATCTCAGGCACCACTTGCGGGGTGGTTCTCCTTCTGCAGGGGGGGGGGGGTTCTGGTGGCCTGTTCTTGTGTCGGGGCCTCCTGTCCACTAGCGCCGGCGGAGGAGGTAGCCTGTTCTTGGTCCAGGCTAGTGACAGGGGCCCTTTGTGGTGCCACATGGTCCCGCAATGTGCTGACAATCTGATTGAGAGCCACAACGATGGTGCCCATTGCGGAACTGATATTTCTGAGTTCTTCCCTGAACCCCATAAACTGTTCCTCCTGCAGTACCTGGATCTCCTGGAACCTGGCCAGGACCGTCGCCATCGTCTCCTGGGAGCGGTGGTATGCTAACCCATGATGGAGGATAGGGCCTCGTGGAGAGTGTGTTCCCTTGGCCTGTCCTCCCCCTGTCGCACAGTAGCCCTCCCATTTTCCCTGTTTCCCTGGGCCTCTGTCCCCTGGACCGTGTGCCCACTACCACTGCCCCCAGGTCCCTGTTGTTGTTGGGGTGGTGGGTTAACCTGGGTGCCCTGTAGTGGTGGACACACCGCTGATTGACGTGTCCTGGAGACAGAGGCATGGGCCCGCTGGGTGGGTGCTGTGCTGCTATTCCCAGAGGAGGGTAGGTCTGCTGTGGCCTGTGGCTGTCTGAGGGGAACCGACTGTCCCGAGGTCCCCGATGGGCCGGCTGGTCATCTGGGTCCAGGGAGACAGAGCTGCTGTCATCACTGTGGGCCTCTTCTGGGGGTGGAATGGACATTTCTGGACCCTCCTGGGTGGTGTTGTGGCGTTCGGGTCCTGCAGGGGTATAAGAGTATGGTTATTGCTTCTGTGTGTGCCATAGCGTGCAATGGGTGGGTGCCCGTGTACCCCAGTGCTGGCATTCCCTTGTGGGGGCTGTTGTGACGGTGGTTTGGGGGGGGGATGGGTATGTGCAGTGGGCATGCTTAGGTGAGGGGTGTCCATGGTTTGTGGTCGCATGCAGGGCTTGGTGTTGGGATTGGTGGGTTGTGATGGTGAGACATTAACAAGGAGGATGTGTGATGGGGGTGGAGGGGGAGGGTGGGGGTATTATTTGGCATGCCAGTGGGTGGGGGGGGATGAAGTAGTTGAGATTAAACTTACCAGAGTCCATTCCTCCGCCTACTCCAGCGAGGCCCTCAGGATGCAGGATCGTCAAGACCTGTTCCTCCCATGTTGTGAATTCTGGGGGTTGAGGTGGGGGTCCGCCGCCAGTCTTCTGCACCGTGATGTTGTGTCTGGATACCATGGAACGCACCTTCCCCCGTAGGTCGTTCCACCGCTTCCTGATGTCGTCCCGATTTCGTGGATGCTGTCCCACAGCGTTTGCCCTGTCCACTATTCTTTGCCATAGCTCCATCTTCCTGGCAATGGTGGTGTGCTGCACCTGTGCCCCGAAGAGCTGGGCCTCTACCCGAACTATTTCCTCCACCATGACCCTGAGTTCAGCGTCTGAAAACCTGGGGTGTCTTTGGGGTGCCATGGGGTGGTGTGGATGAGGTGTGGGGTGGCGTTTGTGGTGATGAGTGTGGTGAGTGTGGTGGTGTGTGGTGTTTTGTGCGTGAATGTTGTGTGAGTGATGGTGTTATGTGCCTGTGAATGCTCTGTACTAGCTGGTGGTGTCTCTCTCTGGCCTTAGTCAATAAATGGTGTTCGTAGGGGTTTGTGGGTGATGTGGGTGTGTGTTTTATATTGTGTTGGGTGTGTGGGAGTGGTGTTAGTATGTGTATCAGGTGTGTGTGTTTCAAAATGACCAATGTGGCAGTGTTTTGGAGCTGTGTGTGTATTTTGACCGCGGCGGTGTGTACCGCCAATGGAATACCGCGGTTGAAAGACCGCCGCGTGGATTCGTGGGTCAGAATGGAATGGGCTTATTTCTGTTGGCGTGACGGTGGAGGTTTGGTCATCGCCAGTTTATCGCTGCCCGTAGGTGTGGCGGACTTTTGTGGATGTCGGGTTTTTGGCGGTTTGCCTGTTGCCTGTTGCGGGTCAGAATGACCGTGGCGGTTTCCCGCGGCCGCGGCGGTGTTTTGCCGGTCTTCTGACCGGCGGTAAGCGCCTTTTACCGCCGAGGTCAGAATGACACCTATATTTGATAATGAATAAATCCTGTTGGACAGTGTATTCATGCCGTTGTCGACAACAGCTTTTTCTAAATTTTCTCTATCCAATTGCCTTTAACGCGCAGCAGCCTCAATCTGGGAAAGTTTCCACATTTCATTATACATAGCATATAAAAACCTTTTTGAGCGCTGTTTCCTAGGACCCAGCAGAAAATCCTGCAAGTCTATATCTTCAGAAAGAGTATTCAGGTGTTTCTTAACTGCGGCTAACATGTTGGTCTGTACCCATTGCTGGCACTGCTTACCCACACTGTGGGGGTTATTCTAACTTTGGAGGAGTGTTAATCCGTCCCAAAAGTGACGGTAAAGTGACGGATATACCACCAGCCGTATTACGAGTTCCATAGGATATAATGGACTCGTAATACGGCTGGTGGTAAATCCGTCACTTTTCCGTCACTTTTGGGACGGATTAACACCTCCTCCAAAATTAGAATAACCCCCTGTATGTCATAACTATACCTGTATGTTGACCCAATACAAAGCGAGGGTCTGGCCTGTTAATTGAAAAAACCCCTGAAGAGTTCAAAAAAACGCGCTTGGCACTCATTAGTGTCAGTGGGTCATATTAACCAGCCGCCGGGACTAGAAAGTGAAGAATTATAAGTACCAGCCTTAACCATTGCATCTAGCTTGTCCTCGGTGATATTTAGGGAGTTTTGCCAATCTTTAAACTTTGCCGGGGTGGGGATACTGGGCGTGTTCAAGTCTTTAATTTTTGCTAACCCCAGACAGGATGTCTGCTGAATAGTGTCATTTAAGAAAATCATTTGCACAGGAATCAGGCATGCTCGAAATAAAGCCTCCCTACCCTGTATCTACCAATCTTGTTTTCCCCATACACTTTTCAAATCAATAGTGCTCTTCCAGTATTCGTAACCTTCAACTGCGAGCCGGGAAACAAAAGGGATCTGAATAAATCAGTTTTGTATCAGTTAGCAAAATGTTCCTAATTTGTGACGGAGGTACTTTAAAATAATACGACTCTGCTTTTCTTGTGTCATGCCCAGAAAAGTATGTACATTTATCACTATAGTACTTTGGGCTCCACACCGGTGGTGTAGAACAGTGTTCCCATTGTGTGTAGTTAAATACTGGCCTGTATCTAGTGGCACGGTGTAGGTAGTAATGTCCCCAATTGTTATAGCAGAAAATTTCCCCATAATTCATTGTATATTCATATACATCATCACTTTCAAAAGCGGAATAGTCCTTCATTTCAGTTAGCATAGAATCAACTGTTTGGACATCCCAATCATCAGAGACAGCATCAGGTGTAATTACATCAGTCATTGAAATTTTGAACACGTATGGTATTTGAATAATTTCAATAGGCCCGTATATATCGAATGGAACTTTGTCCCACACAATCCCATCAGAAATCAGTATTGCTGGCTGTAATATTTGCAGGGGACAAATCTCTTCGGACCTTATGTGAAGAATGATATGGAATTAAAACTTCATCAACAGGCTCCACAGAGGAGCTATCAGCAATATAGTGACCATTTACAAGCAAAAGGAAAACAGTCACAAAACCAATCCATAAAAATAATGCAAAAAATGTCAAACAGAACCATAAGTAGTTTCATGGGTATTTCAAATAGTTCTTTTTAAGCCATTGATACAGCTTACTCCTTTTTGAAACATTGTCAATCACAGTAGTGGATGAGTCTGAAGAAAAATCATCAATGTCAATGAAATAGCCAGAGGCAGTCTCTGCAAACACGGGAGCCGGTGCAGCATCCGTACTTTGGTCCACTTCACGTGGGGGCTCTTGGTAGACAGTGTCATTAGTCTGTGATGTGTTTGTGTAAAAAACAGCTAGATCTTGAACCGGGGTGGTCACTGAAGTGGTGACTAGAACCAGAAAGAGTTCATTTTCCGCCCTCCCCATGGTCAAGGAGGTGTCTGGAACAGCAGTTGACATTGTTGCATAGCCTGTAGTAGTGATGTTCATCCTACTATGTAGATGTATGTCCTGTTGGGTAGTGAGAAGGGAACGGGAACCACCCAAGGGACCTCTTGGTCTACTGTGAAGGATCGGCCACATGGTGTAGTTTGATGTCATCAATGGAGTTGAATCTGTTCGTCTTAGAACCAGACAGTGGTGGCAAGATGACAGTCCTAGTGCCTTGAATTCCCAAGACTGGTACAGGTGCTCTGTATGATGGACTAAACTCCTTCTTCACTGTGATCTTCTCACAAACCAGATCCCCAGCTTTAGGAATCCAGCCATTCGAAGTTTTGGTAAATCCCTTATTCCTAAGGTGGCAGCACTTGCAGATGATTTATCATCACGAAATTGCTGATGCTCCTGTAAAACAGTGAGACGTTCATTTATGTCAAATGGTGTTTCTGCTGCCACCATACCAGGGGCATCAAGATCTGAGACATACATAGGTATCCCAAAGAGAATCTCATATGGAGTGCGTCCCCCCAAAGACCAACTTGGCAGATTATTCAGTGCTCTCTGGACCCCAAATAGGTGATGCAACCAACTGCGGCCTGAACCTAATTCTCAAGCTTTTAAGGACTGCTTTAGATCACGATTCCACCTCTCCACAACTGAATTTCCCTCAGGATGGTATGGTGAGGAGTAATGGAGCTCAACACCCATCGTCCCCATGGTGTCCCTGAATGCCTTAGAGGCAAATGCAGGGCCCTGGTCCGAATGGAATGCTGCAACCGCATATGTACCGATAACGATCAGCAAGTCCTTTATAACAGTCCGAACGTCAGCCGACCACTGTGGCCATACCCACAGAAATCTAGAACAAGAATCTACAGAGACTAAAATTTATTTGTATGCAACATCAGGCTGTAAGGGACCACAATGGTCCAGGTACACACACTGTAGTGGCCTATTGGACACTAAGAGGGATGTCTGCGGTGGGTGTTTGATATTAGAGCCCTTAATCTGCTGGCAAATGTCACAGCAAAGGACATACTGCTTTGTTTGTCTGCATAGACCAGGCCACCAGAAGCGTTTCTGTAGGAGTGTTATCGTGGCCTGTAAACCAGCATGTGCAGAAGCGACACCCTCATGCGTTGCTTTAATTAGATCTAATCTCTGGTCTTCATTGGGGATCACTCGATCTCCAACCCCATGAATCGTTGTGTAAGCAACATTCTGCACACTGATATGGTAAGTATAGTTTGTAGGGTATCCTTTCGGAAGAGGCTTGCCCGCAGCCGAAGCTTTAACAGCAATCAATATTTCATTATCCAATCTCGTCTGTGAATGAGTCACTGCAGCCACAGAAGCCGTAGCTACTGCTGCTTTGGCTGCTTCATCAGCCAATGTATTACCGGTAACGTGTACTCCTACACGTTGGTGTCCCACTGTATGGACTACATGGACACACAGCAGCTTATCCTTAAGATCAGCCACCCTCCCCCACAGTATTTTGCGTTTAATGGTGTTCCCTTTACAATCTCTAAACCTGTTCAGTTTCCAATAATTGAGATAGTCATTGTATGACTGGACGCAGTAATAAGAGTTACAGACTATTAAAGTCTGGCATCCTGGCTCAGTATGTTCGAGCGCTAGAATAAGAGCTTTAAGCTCAGCCAACTGGGCTGTGCAGTCCCCTAAGGTCTGTGTGTAGGTATTGTGAGGGTGGAAAACTCAATCTTCCATCACTCTGCTCACGGCTGTGCAAGCTGCCGAGTATTGATGTTTAGTACCTACAGCCGGTTGTGCTGAACCATCAGTGTATATGAAAGTATGGTAGTTGTCTGGTGGCAAGATATTTAGAGGAGCGGGGTACTCTTGTTCGTACTGGAGAAACTCTTGTGTCTGAAGTTTTGGATCAAAAATGCAATCAACATCAGTGGCGGTCAGAGACGTTGCCCATTGAATCCAACGTGGATGTAATGCTATAGCGTTAGGAACTCTTGCTTTGGTGACAGCCTCTAAGGCCGACACCGGGAAGACAACAATAATAAGTTTTCTCTGGGCAAGTGGTCTCTCTTTCATGACGGCGATCTGAACTGCTCTCAGAATCTTTTCTGTAGGTGCAAAACACTGTTCAGCATTGGAGTATAAATGTGATTTATATGCTATGGGTACCGTGTCATCCTCATTAAAGGTGACATAAGTAAATCCAATGGCACCAGCAATTATTCTGATAACCAAATTTGTTTTATTGTCACGTGTGTGGAAATGTTTAGCTTCTAGCATGTTCTGTTGCATTTCCCTAAGGATGCATGTATGTTCAATTGTCCAGTGTCTGCTAGAAAAATTGGGCTGAACCAAGTCATAAAGTGGCTTGATCCGTTGTGCATAATCTGGAATGTATGTTCTGCCAAAATTAAAGAAACCTAGCAATGACTGGAGCTTCTTTAGCGTGTTAGGAGGGTGCAGTTGAGCACATTTTTCTAGAAAGTGTGGGGCCAGGCTCTTTCCCTCATGTGATAGCTCATGTGCCAGGAATAATACACTGAGAAAGGCTATTTTGCTTTTCCTAAAATTTAATTTGCAACCGAGGTCTGCAAATCCCAAAATGATCCGATCGACCCTCGCAAGATGAATGTCAAGAACGTCGTCTGTGAGATATATGTCATCCACGAAGGACAACGCCTCGGAATCATTATCATGCAATATTGATGTTACACAGGCTAAGAAGAATCCATTAGAAAAGTCTAATGTTGTTTTATATTTTTTACGCACTATATTGTTTATTAGTGCCGTGCTGTGTGAATTTTGTATAGCCTATGTATGTGAATGACTATTTAAGTGCCTATAATCAATGACTATTCTATCCCTTTGCAACAGGGAATAACGGATTATTCATTGCAGATGTACAGGACTCAATCACTCCCTGGTACTCAAGTTGGGTGAGGATCTCCCTCACCAGAGCTTTTGCTTCATGGTTAACGGAATATTGTGGCTGCGGTTGGGGTGTAGACCTAACGGGAATAACATGACAAGGAGATTCCTTGTCCCAACCTACATGATTGCGATATAGCGCTAAAGCCCATACAGAAGCATAGGCTTCTTTGTCTGCTTCCGGAACAAGATTGGAGAAAGAAGGCAAAACAACATCTTCCCCATGCGGGAGCTTGCGGACGTGTTCAGGTGGCCTGTCTCCTTCAACCAATAGGATATCACTAGTAAGTTCATCCCAAAATATCACACTAATAATCCGCTCCACGTCTCCCTCTATCTGAATTCTTAAATCATAAACTCTATCCGGGGGAGAACGCGGCCGCATCCAGATGATCTCTCAGACTCTGGCGACATATCGTGACCTCTGCCGCGCTGTCTAACAGAGTCACTGCTCATGTCTAGTTCCTCAACAGTGTTCTCAAGTATACTGGCATTCTTAGCTCTCAGTGCTGCCACCTTCTTCTTTTTAAACTGTGGCTTTTGCTGAGGAGTCTTTTCTTCTTTTTTAATGGTAGACTGCGGAGAGTCTTTCTTTTCTTTCACGTATTCAGGACGTCGATCTTGACGCCCCCCTCTCTCGCTACGTCTATCCGGTGAGTCCTGAAAGGACCGAGAGGGACCTGAATCAGTATATCTGTCTGGAGTTTTAGTTTTCTCCCTATTTCTGAGATTATATCTCCTTTCGGAGGTCTCCGGGTGTGGAGAATCAGCTCTCTTATTTCTTCTTTCTTTGAAATCTTTTTGTTTGTCCCAGCGCTTCTTAGAGCCCTCTCGTGCCTGCTTTGTACACTCCTTATGGGCGGTACCTTGTGACTCCAATTTCTATGGTTTGGCTCCCAAACTATCCCGTCCTATACTAGTGTAGGTATCAGAAATAATTTTTGGTAGCTGTCTCTCTTGTTCCTGCTGTGGAGTTTCCCAGAGACGCTGGCGTATTGCCAGTGCTACCGCTCCCCCTTTAATGTTACTGAGTATTATTGAGGATACGGCATCAAAGTTACGCATTAATTTCATCCCCAAATCCAGGGCTGGTGCAGCCCCATGCTCATTTTGTATTTGTTCTAACCCATATGGGGAAACACAGCTTCCAGCTGATTAGTTTTCTGGGCAATCCAGAACAGTATTTATTCCCGTTCCGCGGGCACCTTACCCATAATAGTGTGTACTGTTTGTGGATTAATCCCAGTAGCCAATTGATAACCACCAGGTACTGGCGGTGCTGGATGCGCTGGTGTTGTGTTCAACGTTCGCATTACGTACTGAACTAATCGTCTATATAATGTCACCAATTCATTATAGAAATCTCGCAGATCTGCTATTGGCATATTTTGTATGCCTGGGTGAGGTGTGTAGGTGGCAAATATAGGCCATGTCGGTCCGTCATTAATTAATGGACCTAACCTCACTCTTTGTAGTACATGTGGTAGGGCGCCTTTTCTGATGCTCTTGGTATGTGAGCGATGTTTCATGATACTGGTATGCTCGGTACGGTTGAGGTACATTCGCAATTTCATATGTGTGGAACGTATGTGTTCTTTGGTCGACCTCAGGAAAGGTGACCCAACAGTAAAGTGTTTCTGTTTGGTATGCTTCATTAGCTTCTACTATAAGAGTAACATCCCCGCCCTCATCTGTAAGGCCATGCATTAATAAATGTTGTGTTAGTGCTTGTCTAGCATTTTCAGGAACGTCAATGGCGTTAGCCATATTTGTTTAGAAAAACGGAACACCAAAAATGGGGAGTAAAGTCCTTTTATGAGTTTGAACTCGAACAACCTACAGCTTAATCAGGTGTTACCTTTTCGGCTGAGGAGGATTTTCCCAAAGACCACGGACGTCTCCGTATAATGGTACTTAGGGTACCCGTTGTCTGTGAGACAGTGATAGTCGGGGTATCCGTAAATTAGTGCCTAAACACCATTGTTGGTGGTGCCATGTTGTAGTTTGGACTCTTGCTCTGGGCAAGACTTCTGGTTTAAGGATGACAGTACTTTCATTTGTAGGCGACTATGCCTTTCCTACAACAAGTTGCAACTGTTGTCCCAACCTTACCGGCTCACTAGCAGCACCTCACCAGAAACACAATGGTAAAAGGGGATTTGTGGCAGCCTTTACGCATGGACTCGAGAATAAGGAAAGTATATGCAGAACTGAAATTCTCCTTGTTCTTCCTAACATATATGACATTTCCTTTATTCCTCCCAGGAAAAGAAGCAGTGACAACATTGGCATGATTGTAGGTCAAAGAAGTTAATATATTTTCCAATGTTGCACGGCTACTTAACCCACAGAGGTTTTTTGAAAGTTGGACAAGATTTTACATGGGTTGAAGTGGGGATGTAGGGAGAAATACAGTTGGGCTAAATACAATAAATAGGCACATGGTTCTGTAACAATGCTATTATGAGGAATGCATGGAGGTGTGCCTCCAGGAACCCTGTTATATTGTTAAATAATATCAAAATGACGGATAGCTATGGACCTTTGATTGTCAATCTGGGCAGGCAAAATATAAGCAGCTTGGTAAAATAATTAGGGCTGAAAATCCTTTTGAATTCAACAGCCCTCTTGAAAATCAGAATTGCAAGGGAACTAAGTGGTGCATAAGTTGTGACCTGGTGGTTAGGAGAACTGAAGCCACCTTTTGTCCAACACCAAATTCTTCACACTCTAAACACATGGAAATTGTTTTTCAAAAACCTTTTCCCACAGACTGACTTACCTCCCTAACTGAAAGAACCATGATTACAATATGATGAACATGATTGTAAGGTATACAATGTTAATAATAACATTGAAATGTTGCAGGTTATTTGAAAATAATGCTGCAACGGCAGGCTATAAACATTGGCATATTGTAAGAGGCTGGCCTAGTTTGTAGTGGGTACCTAAGCTACTTACAGCTTATATCAGGTCCAGTTATCCCTTATTAATGAAATCTAGGCAGTGTCTAGAAGCCAGGCTCTCTAGAGGTAGCTGTAGCTGAGCAGCAAAGGCTTAGCTAGGAGACATGCCAAGGTCGTGCAATACCACTGTAGTCACACAGTACTCACACACATGAAAGAAAATACCCAGTGTTACAAAAATAAAGGTACTTTATTTTGGTGACACAAATGCCAAAAATACCACAGAGACTATATTCCCTTAGGAGGTAATTAATACACAAATTATATACCCTAGTATGCAGAAATGTGCATACAAACAGTTAGAAACCAGTGCAATTAGTGAAAATCACAGTAGTTAAAAATGGGCCTAGGGGTTACACAAACCCTATACTAAGAAAGTGGAATGCAAATGTTGGTTTCCCACCTAGGCAAGTGTAGTGTGTAGAGGAGTGATGGGAGTACTAGAAAACATCAAAGGTAAGTACTAGAAACCACACCAGACCCCAGGAAAGCAGGAGTAAAACACAGTAACCTTCCTAGAACCCACAGAAACACAAGAAAGAAGATTATGCAAGAACCAGAAGAGACTGCAAGACATCAACAGTGGATTCCTGGACCTGAAGACCTGTGGAAGAAGGGGACCAAGTCCAAGAAACACAGAAGAGTCTAGGGAGAACTGGAGACACTGTTAACCCGGATGAAGTTGCAAAAGAAGAACCACCGGTGAAGAAGAACAATCAGTACTGCACCCAAGAAGACGGATTTGGGTTCCTGGTTGGTGCAGATGATTCCCCACACCGGATGTAAGATTGCAGTCTGGTTCGTGTCACTGGAGTCCACCAACAAGCCTTGGCACACACAAAGCTCGCAGTTAGCGGAAAATAGCGCTGCCCGGGACCAGGAAGACCAGATGGACTCTACCCAGGAAGTGGAGCCAGAGGGGGATCTCTGCAACTCAGAGAGCCCACAGAAGACCAGGCAGCACCCACAGGAGTCCCTCAGCATGAGGATAAAGGAGGTGCAATAGGAGGCACATGCAGCACTATGACAAAGGGATCCCACACTGCCGGGGAACCACTGAGGAAGTTGGGCATCACAGGATAGAGTGCTGGGGGTTGGAGCTGCATGGTGCATGAAGAACTTTGTGGAAGGATGCCAACAAGTCTTGACAACTGCAAAACATGCAGTGCACAGGGGTACTGTCTTGCATGAGGAGGAAAGCTCTTACCTCCAACAAAGTTGGACAGTAGGATGTCAGGACCTTCAGGACCACTTCAGTCCACCACTTGTGTCGCAGGATCCACGCAACTCATCAGGAGAGGGCACCCACGCCACCTGTCATCAATGCATTGAGGTGCCTGCTGAAGCAGAGTAGTGACTCTTCACTCCAAGGAGATTCCTTCACTTTTCTGGTGCACACTGAAGACAGGGTGTCCTCTGGCAATGCATGACTGGAAAACAGTTGCAGTTGCTGGCAGAAGCTGAAGATACAATGTTGCAGAAGTCATCTTTGCTTCTTTGTTGCAGTTTGTAGAGTTCCTGGAGGGTCCAGATGCAGTTTCTTCAGTGAGAAGATGAAGTAGAGGATGCAGAGGATTCCTGCTGGAGTTTTGCAATCCGAATCTAAAGAACCACCCAAAAGAGGGACCCTAAAAGGGGGATTGGTCAGCTAAACAGGTAAGTACCTTATAAGGGAGGGCCCTGACATCACCTGCTGGCACTGGCCACTCAGATGCTCCCAGAGTTCCCTACCAACTTGGAATCCAAGATGGCAAAACCCAGGGACACTCTTGAGGAGCTCTGGGCACCACCCCTGGGGTAGTGATGGACACAGGAGTGGTCACTAAAATACTGGGTTACCAGTATGCAACAACCATAATTTAAGGGTGAGAGCATAGCTACTGGGGTCCTGATTAGCAGGATCCCAATAGACACAGTCAAACACACTGACAACCAGGCCAAAAGTAGGGGTAACCAAACTAGAAAGAGGCTACTTTCCTGCACATATTACTGGTGCTGTCAACATTGCAATGCCTGGATTTACAGCCTCTGACTCTCCTTCTCTTATGCATCCACTAGATGTGTGGATTGTGTGGGAAAGAGAGGCAGAGGTTGTGGGAGAAGGCACACAGAGAGCATTTTCCTCTCCCTCCTCCTGTCCTTCACCATGACCCTTAAGCTGCAGAAGGAGTGGGGGAATTTAAAACCCTTCCTTCTCCTTGAAGGGTTTGTTATGCCCTTATTTGGTGAAAAGTACAAATAGTCTTATGGTCTACTGTTGTGGGCTATATCAGCCAATAAAGCCTGCCCCCTTGTTTTAGTCCTTTATCTTAGTCTTATAAACCTGTATGACAATATAATGACTATAAAAATACTGTGGTACAAAAACATCATGGTACAAATATATCGTAGTCAAAGCATTGACCACAAAATATTGTGTTTACATACATACAATGTAAAGTAAAAAAAAAAAAGGGGGACCAAAATATCATTGTCCAAAGTTGCAATATAATAATGCTAAATATATATTTAACTGTAATTACCATAATTCTAAATTAAAATTAATTTTAAATACGTTTTAAAATATATTAAAAATGTCACATAAAATATAAATGTTTTAATTTTATTTAAAACAAAATACATATGACTTTAAAAAAAATCAGTGATTAAATAATACATTTAAATGTTGAATTATACCTTACAATCTATTAATTAAACCAACTTAAATAATTCTTTAACAGCAATGCCCAATTAGTGTTTTTTATGAAAGAATAAAACACAGCATAAACATAGAATTATTATTTAAAAAAAAATACAAAAGCATATTTCAAATTTATTAAAGCAGTATAAAACATATTTGAAAATATACAACATAAATTAATATTCAGTTATGAAAAAATAAAAAGCAAATAATAGACAGAGACGTTTATTAAAAAATAACTTTATATAATTTTTAATTTAATGTGTTCAAGCTAGCTTAAAATGTCCAGCAAAAAAAGTAACATGTAGTAACCTGCCTCCAATCCAAAATTATTTAAAAAAAAGAAATTCAGATACACTCTTCTAACCACAACCCTACAACCAGCGGGGAAGTACGTATGGTGTAAGCAGGAAAATCATTGCTATAGGCAGCTGCTGTCACCATTGCAATGCCCTAATTTACTTCCTGTGACCCACCCTCACTCGTGTATTCCCAAGGTATGTGGATTGCTGGGGACGAGAGAGGCACAGACAGTGGGCAAATACACACAGAAAAGCTTAGCGATGGCTCCCCCCACCTGATCGCCCTCCCGGATCCCAAAATCTCAGACCACAGTAATTTCACTTTTATGGAAGAATTGAGGCCGTAGTTTATTTGGAAAGTTTTCAACTTACAAGCAATCCTTCAACCACCATTTTATTTTTATTCAAAGAGCTAGTGCCCTCCTTTTTATGGCCTGCCAAGCCCTGTGCCCTACATTCAGTGCCTGCCAGTCTGCCCCAGGTTCCCTATCACCCTGGGTGTAACCATTCATTCGCATTCAGGGCAAGCGCCTGCTTCCGGCCCCAACCGGGTGACGTTCAATGAGCCTGTGCCCTCCTTGTCATGGCCCCCAGCTCTGTGCCCTACATTCAGTGCCGGCCAGTCTGCCCCAGGTGCCCTATCACCTTGGGTGTAACCATTCTTTTGCATTCTGGGCAAGCCTCTGCTTCCAACCTCAACCGGTTGACCTTTCACTTCTGGTGCAACCACTCAATACCTTCCGGGTAAGTGTCTGCTTCCAAACCAGCCAGGTGAGCTTTCACTTCTGGCGCAACCACACCTTCTTTCGGGCAAGCGCCTGCTTCCAGCCCACTGGGTGACTATTCACTTCCTGAATCATTATTCCTTTCATTCAGGGCAATCATCTGTTTCCAGCTCAAGAATGAATTGATATCCTGGGTGAACATCTCCTCCCTTCCTTGCCACTTAACCAAGTCACCTCTACACCAACTTCTTCAGGGTCACAGGCTCTGCCTTGATTGTTTTATTCCTGTTCAACACACAAGGGCATTGCAAAAGCCTGCCAGTGCCCCCTGGTTCCTGACTGTCACCTATTTCTGGCCTCTGCACCTCCTGTAAGTCTACCATGCCTCTGCGACAGTTATCCACTGGTTCCTCATTCTCTGCTCCTTGTCTTCAATGAGGGTGGGTGGGTGTCCTCCGTAGAATTCCCTGGAGAAAGAGGGCTACGTGCCAGGTGCCTAAGGTTAAATACCTTTGACCGTCCAACCACATTCCTATAGCTAAATTAATGACTGGACTGGACTCAGTGTCCCCCTCCCTAACCAGTAACTTCCTTGCCTGCCTTATCTACCCCTCATTACTCCCGACCAGTCCAGGTTCTGCTCCCTGGGGGTGGCCTCCACTAAGGCCCATGGTCCAGCCTTATCCCGCCACCCATTTGGGTGGGGGGGCAGAACCAAAGGGCAATACTCTTCCTCCTCCTGTGGTTCAAAGTGACACTGTAGTTGTTGACGGAGGGAGAAAGGAATTCTTCTCATCTCCTGTTGCTCCTGCGGGTCTGCTATATAAAGAAAATAAGTTTGTCTGAGCTGAGGGCTGACTTCAGCCTTCTTTCACAGGTCCCCTCATCCTGTTTGTTAGTTGCTGCCATGACAGTGCGTGAGGTAGCATTTGTTAAAGACAGACAACAGGAGCTTTGAAAAGCTCTGAAGCTTTTGTGCCATGGAATATTTCAAACTCTTTCTGTCTCTCAGAAGGCTATTTTTTAGTTAGCACACTCTGCTCTCAAAAGGCAAAATGTTCTAATAGCCTTTTGGCCTCCCACAGTGGCCACGCTGGCCAATAAGTTCCTGCTCCCTTGTTATAGGTCTTTTGATCAGGCCTATAATGCTGGTGCAGTCCTGTAATGGCTGAAACAGCCTACTATGGTGATTTGCATGACAAATATCAAAAACATCATCATAAAAACATTAACCACAAAAAGTTTGATTTTGCATATATATATATATGTATATATATATATATATATATATATATATATATATATATATATATATATATATATATATATAGGCTCGGTAGAATGTGTGAAGCAAAAACGTGTTGGCCGTGTACTTTTAACATTTTTTGCAATTCAAGTGCATTTTAATAAAGTATTGGCTTCAAAAAAGAAATGGATTTTTGTTGAACATGGTATCTTGTCTGGATGGAGTCTGTTGTGCCACCATATGGGAGGTTCGTGAATGGGGCTGAACATAAGGATATATATATATATATATATATACACTTCAGTTATCAGGCCTTCAGCCCCACGGTGGAAGCTACATCTTCAGGCTTCAGTGGCGTCCACAGTGGAGGCGATTTTTATGCTCAGATAGTGACAAAGTCCCATTCTGCGTTGTGACTTAGAAGAATTGTTAACATCTTTTCTTCAAGCAAGTGACAAACTGTCTTTCTGAAGAGGGACTTGGATTTTTTTTGAAATTTTTGACTTCCAGAGTGTCACTTGCACCAGTCTGCTTGGTTTATCCAAACCAGGCCCCACTGCAGTAGGCCTTGTATTGCACTTTGGTATCAGTCTACTACGATCTGTGACTTACACTTGTGCTTTACTTTTTCTTGGCACTTTTTTAAATGAAATGCTTAAAAATGCATATCTCCGGTTCTGTTTATTGGATTATTGTTATTTTAGTGTAATTTTGCTAAGTATATTTCTCTCTATAGTTATATATTGGAGTGGATTTTTTTGTATTGTGTTGTGTCTTTGACTTTTTTACTGTTTTGATACTTCCAAATGCTTTACACATTTTTAAGTTAAATCTGTCTGCCCTGTGCCTAGCTACGAGTGAGTTGAGTTTAGGTTTAAATTATTGAAACCTTTGACTGGACCAAACAGTTTAGTGACTTTATTACCTATGGTGGAGAACCATCAACCCAAAGTCATAATTATCTTTCTTAGACAAACATACAAACAGTAAGGATTGCAGGTATTCATTGACGTTCTTCGTCTTGTATTAAAGAAAACTACCTCAAGCATAGTCACAATACACTTTTTGCTCACTTACTAAAAACTCTATTCCCATATATCTGCCACTTTTAAATACATGTGATAACCCATTCCAAGAGTACTCCTTATTATATCACAGGATAACCTCGTAAATATTCCTAGTCTACGTAGTGCAACAAATGTTTCAAAAGAATAGTCCAAAAATTGTTTTAGTAACAACACATTTTAAGGATACTTTATTTCATTCAAAACATAGCTCAAAAAATGCTTTGAAAAGCGAACAGTACTTGATAGGAAATCGGGGATCATTGTAGCGAGGTCCTGGCTACAGGAACATTGTAGCACATCTGCCTAGCAAGAATGACGTTAATCACATGAAAGCCGTTCCCAAAAATGCAAGATGGCTGTCGTCTCTCTATAAGACACACAAGTTTATGGCCTACTGGTGTTCGTAGCTCATACCCAGCATGTGTGCTCCATTCAAAACAGCACCAGCACTTTGTAATGATCTCCAGCCTCTCCTTTGATGAAAGATTTGGAGTGTTGCTTCCATAAGCACAGCTACAAAGTGGTAAGCAGAACCTCCAGTTCTGTTTCTTGACAATAAGGCCCTCATTAAGACATTGGCGGTAACTACCGCCTACTGCCACGGCGACGGCCATCAACATACCACTGCCGTGGCTACCAGTTGTCTACGTGAATCATGACGGTATACCGCCAGAATGCTCTGACCGGAGAAGGGGGTGACGGGTGTTGTGTGTATGTTTTGGAATGCGTGCATGGGGATGTGAGTCGCGTTGAATGCATGCATAAATGAGTGATTGTGAGTGTTGTGTGTTGTGAATGCATGTGTGTGACAAGGTATGTTGGTGTGTGTTGCGGTGTGTGGGTATGTATGTGTGCATGCGTGGGTGGTGATGGGTATCCATGTGTGCATGTGTGTAAATGGGTGCGCGTGTTGGTGTGTATATGTGCGGGGGGCAGGAGAGGGAGGGGTATGGTGGGGCAGAACTCTGGGGAGGGGGTGGGGGCGGTGAAGACCCCTATCAGTGCCATGGAAGGTATTCCCTGGCACTGACAGTGCCTACCACCATGGTTTTGGTGGTGGTAAGTTTGGCCTGAAAACCATGGCAGTAGGCCAGGTCATAACCCGAGGGTGGGTTGTGACGACCGCTGGGCTGGAGACTGAAGTCTCCAGCCCAGTGGCCGTTGCCACCCTGGACAAAATCCCATTTTTGCGGCGCCTGTTGGCGGTATTAACGCCGCTTTAACACCGACAGCCAGGGTTGTAATGAGTGCTTAAATACCACAATTAACTGAAAACTGAAATCATTAAATTGTTTTTGTTTTTACTAAATTATTTGGAAAGGTTATCCAATGTATTTGTTAATTGTAACATTGCTTTTGTGTTGCTGTTTAAGTATCACATGCAGTTTTCTCTGGAAAATACTATGCTGCTTGTATCAATTAGCCACTGGTAAGCTCAGGGTTCCTCTCAAAAAATGATTTCATTTCCTTCTTGGCACTTGATTCTCTAGGCTTTCAGGGAGCCTATTCATAGGTAGCAAGACGGAAGCCTCTCTTTCCTATAGCTTTCCAATCTGGTTTCCTACACCATCGTAATGGTTTGGAGGGCTTCATAAATCTTTGAACCAAGGACCAGTTCAGCATCATATGACTTATCTAATAGCGTTCTCCAATATCCCATTGAAAGGGAGTTAGCAATAGACACCTTTCTTCTTAGGACTCCACCATTTCCCAATTGCCTGAAGCAGTTTTGCCTCCTTTGGGATTCCACTACTAATTTTCAGGCAATACAAAACTGTCACACACTCAGCATGCATACATGAACATCTAAACCTGTAGTCACACTTACTCCAAGATCTCGTCTCGGCCCATTGACCTAATTTCACTGAATATTCAGAGCCCCGGTGCAGTGAAGTTCGGGCAAATTGGAGGAAGTGTGACTATGAGTTCTTCTTGCCACCGGAGGTTCTATGGAGCATGATCCATGATTATCCTATTATCTATAGAGAAGAATCCTTGATTATTACTTGATTATTACATGCACAAGAACTCTTCACCAAGTAGTTGTAAATGTTCATGTATGCATGCAGAGTGTGTAACAGTTTTGTATTGTCAGAAAATTAGAAGTGGAATCAAGGAGTTAGATCCTTGGTCCTGAAGACAGCCACAGGGAAAAGTGACTTGAACCATGTAGACTCAGCAGAAACCAGGGTCATTGTAACCAGGAATGTGTTTATGTGCATCTTCCCATTTGAATCAAACATTCTGGGGGCAAAATAAAACATTGTTTTCCTACAAGGCAGATATTTTTAAAGCTACCCAATACCACCCCCTCGAACTCCTATCATATGATTATAAGGTATTCACCACACAGTGCTCCCCTGTCTTCCATTGATAGTAGCATGCCCAGCTCCGTAACGGAATAGGAAGAACCCTATGATGAAGCATGCAACCAAAGGGCAACCCTAGTGGGTGAGGGTTATATAAAAAGCGAATTGCTTTTCTTACTTGTAGGAGTTTGATTACGTGGATTAGGGCTCTCTTCGTTTCAAGATAGAACATAGCCTTCTATCTACTTTGACTATGGGTAAGGAACAGGAGGAAATGATTTTTGCAAATCCTCAGTGCTCCTGATTCCAACTTCAGTTGTCCAAAAAAACGTCAAACCTGGTAATCGATCGTGATAGTTTTTTAATCTTTCAATATTTGTGTTTTTTTATTTCAATTATTTGATATAGGGCAAGCCTATTTCCAAGGAGCTGCAGAGTACTTTAAGAGTCAATAATGTATTGATACAGGACACCTCTCAAGCATGCATACTGTACATACAAAGGTACATTTTTATTTGTATTTGTTTGTGAGATGTGTGTGTATTAATGTGTATGTGTGTGTGTGTGTGTGTGTAACAATAGCAGACAGCACAGTTATTTTTTACATCATAAATATTTAGACATCGCATTGAACATATTTACAATATAATATATACACATATTGAGTTGCCAGGAATCACACACTTTTTAAGTCAAGTGCTGAAGCCTGTATTCTGTTTCTGGTATTCAATCAAAGTCCAAACATGAGGTTTGTGGGATTATGCTTCTTGATTCCAGTGCAACGGAAAGGAAGGTATGATGCTACTTTGAATCATCTAAACAATTAAGCTATGGAGAACTGCCTTGAAAGGATAATTCTAGGATCTGCATGTTAGCGTGTAAAAGGCTAATTATATGGAATGTGTTATGATGGCAATGATGTACGAAACAACTAAAATTGAGCTATACATATTATTGTTAATAGACTAAAAGAGGATACAGTTATCATTGAAGGAATAAGGTTAGATTTGAATAGGGCTCAAGATAAAAATAAAAAGAGGATATTATTCATAAGCAGTTGCTTTTTCATTCGAAATAAATGCATTTATCATAACATACAGAGTCTGATACATACTAAATAACATGGGTGTACCTAACCTAATTTTTGTAATTGATAATTGCAGACCTCCAGCCCAAGTGTTGTGCAGTGGTGGCTCCTCCGCAATGGCAGAGGAGCGTCGCCTCCCCCACTGCCAGCAGCAGAAGCTTTCACAGCAAAATTATAATAAACTGTGTTTATTATCCTTTCATTGTGAAAGGGGCGGGGCATTGACCATGATGAGCAGTGAGGGGAGTGCACTGTGCACTCCCCTCAGAGCGCATGTGTGTTTGGTCGGCCGTCTTGGGCTGGCCAAACACACATGCGCAGTGTGCTCTCTCCAGCCCGGCACTGTGATGCCTGGCTGGAGAGAACAGGCACAGGCTCCCAGTCTGCCTGGGAGCGCCCTGGCTGGGCGCTCCCAACCAATTCTAATGCTGCTTTGAGCAGCGTCAGGATTGGTTGCAGGGCAGGCTGGGAGTCTGTGTCTGCCTCCTGAGGAGACGACGGAAGATTGGTGGCGTGGTGCGGAGGTAAGTTTTTTTTATTTTATTTTATTTTCTTTTAGAAATTTGCAGTGCTCGTTTGAAGCTTGCATGAATGCAGTTATTCAATAATCAAGACTTGGTATACAAACATTATATTTGCCCGTAATTTGGCTCTCAGCAAAACCGAAAGGTTTGTTTTCCTGTAGAAGGAAAATATTACCTTTTAAAGTAAATAAAGGTTATGACAATTTGTGAAGTGTCTACCTCATTCATGATCTTAGCTACCGTATTAGCACCAATATAGCAGGGACTGATACCCCTTGCTCTACTTTCCATGCATAATTATCCATGGCAAGTTGTTCATTGTCTCAGAGCCCTGTTACAAATGGCCAAGTAATCAGGCCAAAGTTCCTGAATAACTCACAGATACTGTGGGAATAGGCGATAATGGAATGGGGGAATTCCTCACGACCAAGGTATTTTGCTAGGAACTGGGTCTAACCATAGAAATTCTGAATCATTGGCCATCACATATTTCAGTAGGTTTTACAAGCCAAAACATGTTTGGAGTCAGTGCTTTTATTGAGCTGGTGAGTGCCGGGTTGGGCCATCAGCACTTATTTTTAAGCACTGACTATTATTTTCCCTGATCGGACATTTCCCAAGAGCAAAAGATGGAAACACACACAAACAGGACAGAAGGATGAAGAGAAAAATGGCAAGTGGCACAAAGGGAGAAAGCAGGGACCTGAAAAAGTGTGATAAAAGCTGAGGGAGAGCCTGTCAGTGGATTAAAGAGGCCTGTGGTGCATTCAAGGTTACGCAGCCATGGTATTCAGCATTACACAGCCATGGTATTCACCGTGCCCCAGTTTCATTGCACTGGCCGTGAATGAGTAAGTCTTTGGGCACTGGCACTCTTTCTATTACAAATTAAGCACTGTATGGAGGGGCTACTGGAAGTGCTCTAATTCATGATGCTGCTGATAACTCGTTAACTGCAACATCTTGATTTATAGACCAATGAAGGCCTTGATGGGTGATTTAATGAGTCTCATTCAAAAAACCTATGCACACCGAATTAGTACTTTGATCTGTAAAATGCAAGAATCAGAATTTGTGGATTTCCATTTACTCATTCTCAAAAATCACTTACATGTTGGAGATTTTAGACGAGTATATTTACTGTAGGGGAGAAACGGGCACTCATAGGAGCTGTCGTAACTTTGTAGATGATGACAATTGTTTGGTATATAGAATATCTTGCTCACAAAGTAGGGACACTGGTAGCAGTATTTTACCTTTGGAGCAGATGCAGGGCTCAGCAATTTGCTGTAGATGGCACCCTTGACAAGCATTAACACAGAGGAAGGGGAAAGAATAAATTTTTTTAAACAAGGTTCATATGTTCAGAATGACATCTTACTGACTGGCTAGTGGCTCTTCATTTCTGTGCAAGTGGCTCGGTGAAAGAAATTGCTGATATTCCCAGTGTAATTTGTAAATGCACCTTCTTCCGGTTCTTTAATTCCATTTGTGCATTGGATGTGACATGTATATCCTCTGCCCTATTTCTGTGGCACGAAGAACATGAACTTCACATCCTTGTAGTAAGGCCAGAAAACTCTTTGGTGCTTGCTCCATAGGGCTTTCCTTTTCACTGGCAGCTGGTTAAGCGTTAAAGTGGTGGGGTGTAAAATTATTACATGTATTTTTTCACAGTGACAAAAGGCTATATATACTTTTTCATGAGAAACACTGTACTCAAAGAACGCAGTTTGCAGATGCATCTTTAATCTTTCCCAAATTAGAAAAAATCATGATGCCATGGAGAATAATAAAATGATTTTACACCCGCTGCTTTCAAATTTCATCAGCTGCCACTGTCCCTTCAAACATCCCTGTAAGAAAGTGGGTCAATTTGTTGGGGAGAATGTGAATTCTTCCCAATTAATAAATAAAACACCTTGTCCAGTCCATTGAACACATATGTTCATCAAATTAACCTGTCCTCAACTTCTGGTAGCTATGGCACATAGCAGACTGGCTTACCTTAAGGACAAGAGTGTAAAGTATGCTGGAGTACAAGACAATTAGAAAGTCAAAACCCAACACAATAGAAAATCCCACAACAAGTTACTAAAAATAAAGAAAAAATAATTAGAAAAAATAACAAAACAACTAAAGTCCCCTAAAGAAAACTGTGAAATTTAAACGTTTTAAGGGAAAAAAGCACCAATCCAAAGTCACTGTTCATGGTTGACTGGAACCTAGGTGAGATTTTAGGCTGGCTGTTATGGAGTGGAGATCAGACACCTCAAGCAGCCCCCCAGTCACAGATTTTGCCTTCTAACTTAAGTTCTGATTTAGATCTTGATGGGCGATCTGTCATCCTTGTAACAGATAATGGTAGCCAATTTACGTCTCAACAGTTTGTGGAGTCTTTAAAATTCTTGGGTATATCTCATTCCAAAACATCCTTGTACCACCCCAGGAATAATAGTTTAGTTGAGAGGTTCAACAGAGTTATTAAGGATAATGTGCAATTGTCCAAAGCAAGTGGGTTGGAATGTAAGTCACAAATTGAAAAATTGTTATGGGCTGTAAGAACTACAAACAATGCTGACACAGATGTTTCACCATTTGTTCTATTGAGAAGTCGTGTTCCCACATCTAAGTTATTAAGAGAGTGGATGGGTCAATTTGAAATCTCAAAGCAGAAAATTGATGGTGTTGTAAGGAAAAGAGAGGCAGCTCAATGTAAATACATTCAGGTGCCACATAAATCAAGAGGTTTGAGGATGAATATGAGTGACAGGCATATTGTAAGAGTCAAATGTACGAGAATAGTTCCGAAAGGGGATTCTACATTTTCAGAAAAAAGAAGGATAGTGAAGGTAAGGAACAATGCTGTAAAATTGGACAATGGGAAGTGGTGGAACAAGGACAAAATTAAGGTGCCTAGATCCCATGGTCAGAGAGGGGATATATTTAAAAATGTAGAAGTGAACAATAGAGGAGATCTGGTCAAATGAAGTCCATCCATTAGAACAAGCAACTTGCCTATCATGTTTAGAGATTACTATATGGACTATGTATAATTAATTTTTTTTGTTGTTTGAATAGGTTGGGTAATGTGTCTCTTGGTCAATTATCCAGGACACAAGGTTTTATAAAATGTTAAGTTATTTTCATATTTTTGTTAATGTAGGATAATGACTCTGTGAATCGTAATTATCCAGGACACATGGTTTCATAATATGTAATTTCTATATGTGTGTTAACGTAGGATAATTACTCTGTGTATCATACTGATGTTTTTTTTTTGTTCATATTCAAAGGAAGAGGATATGTTGGGTTGTTGTTAAAACTGCTTTCTGTATTAAAGTGTTCTAAGCTTAGAATGCAGTGATCTGAAGGTGAATGTTGGCTGTGATGGTTTGAGTGTGCGGCCGTTTCAGTGCTGGCGCAGAGGGAGTTGGGTGGATCATGAATGGACGGTGCATTGTTGGTTCCTGCTGCATAAAATGTAAATAAAGAAGTTAACTCACCAAACTCTGACTTCTTAATAAGTTCTGACAGCTGTATTTAGATGTATGGTGGTTTAAACCTCCGTCTGCATCAACAGAGTGGAGTCTACCACATAAGTGGTCTAACGCTGCCGACGCAGCAGATTTCAATGCTGGCTAACTGTACTCTATTGCCACCAGGACGGCGGGATTGTGCCAAGCATATTTAGATTTCACAGTCAAGCTGCCGTTGTCCTGGCAGCAGATTCCTGATTGCGATTGCCCGTTGGGGGACACCATTTTTCTGCTGAATTTGCCACTCACAGATCAAGTTATTTTATTTTTTTACTACTGGGCCACTATTTTGTTTATTTTCAGTTATTGCTAATGTCAGGGAGAAGAAATCCATGTTTTGCAGAGGGAGAATTGTCAGCCATGGTGGATGAAATCATTAGAGTAGAACTATAATTGTTTGGAGCACAAGTAGAAAATACAATCATATCTCAGAAAAGGCAATTGTTGGGCAGAATAGTTGACAGAGTGAATGTTGTAACAAACAACCTGCACACGCAGAAGGAAATTAGGACGAGGTGAAAAGACCTGTGAATGTGAGTGCTTTCACTGGCCTCCAAGTGTCACCTGGAGGCCCGGAGGACTGGCGGTGGCTCTCCGAGCCTCCCCTTACACCTTTTTCCCTCGGAGAAGAAGGTCTTGCAGATCCTACATCCTGAGGAATTGACAGGAATCCATGGTAGAGTGGAGACTTGTAAGTTAGACTTATCAATTACTCACTAATCATAAACATATCTTTTTTTCTCTTAATTTAGCCGTTGAGAATGTGTTTTGTACATTTGCAAAACATATAAGCACAATTTGAAAAATCCGAAGTCTATTGTCATCATAAAATTAGTAGCATTTTGGTGCCAACACTCCTTTTACTACTGGCCAATATGCGTTGTGTTCTTCATCGATCATTTCTTGTATTTGATTGTTTGTAAGTTTGAATGTGCATTGTTGTAGTTAAAATAACAGGTACAAAACCCTGTCTATCATACCATGAAGGTGTGGTGCCTGTAAGTATTTGTTCACACCATTTAACAAATTTCAGGTCATTTATTTTTAATGTGTGCACATCTACACTGCATATATTTTGCTGGGAATGTTCTAGTTACAATTTTCCAAGTGTTGGCAATGTCAACTATCATGATGCCGTTTTCACTTTTCTTCCATATATGCACATATGTCAAAATGCCAGGCATTTCTTCAACCACATTTTAGGCAATGAATAAAAAATGCATTATTTTATATATTTTTGTATGTTGTCACTTTCCTGTCATTTCAATGAAGTAATTTCATTGGTTTCACAATTCAAAGTATGTTGATTTAAAGATTGTATATTATGTCATATTGTATGCAGAATATAAGTAGTAATGATAATAACTTTACTTAGCACAGTTCATATGATGACCAATGCCATTAATCCTACTAAATTGTATAATAGTCTAAATTTTAGCCTGCTAGGCCTTGGAATGGTTTACATCCCATTTCTCCTCTATACTGAGTTAGGTTGAATATGTGGTATCCTTTATGTACACTTCCTAAGTAATGTTTTTCTTTTCAGGACATTTCTTCACATGCCCTTCTTTTAAGTTTGCATATGTTTAATTTATAATATGTGGGTAACAACCCAAAAACGCTGAAAGGTCTAAACATACTATAAATAGTAATTTATCAACTTTAGTTTTCTTTATTTGTGGCTCAGTCCACATCTGATGCATAATGAAAATGTCCTAGCTAACTTAAAGGAAAATAAACTGTGAACACTACATCTCCCATGAGTCGAAGTGAACATATCCATGACAACCATAGACCAATGATATCACAGTCCTTATGTCCATATAAAGTTGTGTCTTGTCAAGTCCTCTTCTTCACTGTAAGAAGTTCAATCCATTTTGGAATCAGATCCTAGAAATGAAGCATAGATTGTTAAGAACTACTCCTCATTTTATACTGCAATTCATGGACATTGTCATATCAATTGAAAGAGAGGCGAGAACTTGTCAAAATCACATTCTTGAACAATACATATAAGGAAGATAGAAAATTTGGTATAAACAACAGACCCAGGACCCATGTACAAACATAAGTCATATCAGAAAACATTATCTTTATAAGTGAGAGTCTGAAGAATTGATAAATCGCTTCATCAGAATTTAACACCAGGATATCAGAAACATTCATATAAGCATGAACAGATGGGTGGGAAGTATAGTGCTATATGTTAAGGTGGGATAATTCTCGCCTCTGTGTCCTTAATATAATTTAAAGTTTACCTTATGTTAGCTGAGAACATTTTTCATTCTCTGTCAGGACAAGAGGCGAGGAATATGCATGTATAAGTTTACTCACTACCAAAAATGCGGCCTTATGGATCAATTTAAAGTAGAATCTTTTGAAAGTGGATTCTTAATGTCTTCCAGCCTGCCACCTACCTGGATGGCCTTAGATGCCATGGTACCCCTGGTGGAGTGAGCACCAAAAAACATGAATATCAAAGCCAGCATCTGCCATAGTCCAACATACCCACCTGGCAATGGAAGACCATGAAACCACCTTCTAAAGTTTCCTGATGGCAATCAACAATTGTTTCTCACCTGGCAGTCTTACCTCCACCATCATTTCCTCATACGCCTTACAGCATTGTATCATACAGAGTTTAGGATGACTTTCAAAAATAGGATACGTTACTGTCCTGGTATTTGTTCTTGTTCTTCTAGGGTAAAGTCTCTCACTGTGATGTCCCGCACCATAATATCCGAGACCCTCTTGCAGGATATGAGGCAGAAAAACATGGCCAACTAGGCTGATAGCTCCTTCCTGGATAAATATTGATTGTCCTGCCATCCGAAGGACGATGCAGAACTCTATTGACATCCCATAACCCAGAAGCTGTCCCATTGAAATTGGTAACTGGAAAGAATTCACTGTGCAGTATCCAATACCCAGACTAGACAGATATGTGAGAAAATTCACTATATGGATAACTGAGGCCCCCATGGGATACAGGTGTTTTTCCACACCTACTAATCCATCGTCTCCAGGCTGATTTATATCTCTGGGTCGTAACTGTTGCCCATGCTTGGCATATACGTCTCTCAAATTCATCAGAAAGTTTGTTGTCTTGCCAATGTCGCCAGGATACCTCCAAACCATGAGTGTCAGATGACCCTGAATCACCGAAGAATGTAAATGGCCCCTGGGATCCCAGAGGACTCCTTGGAACAATGGCATTTTTATTGGCTCCATCCACGACATTTCCAGAAGAGTTGGGAACCATGTTTGAGATCTCCATAGCAGAGCTACAAGATTCAAGGATGCTACGGTTTCCGGATTTAAGCAGCCACTCTGGGAAACAGAAGAAAAGGAGAACATGCATAGCCCTGCCCCTACATCCAATCTTGAAGGAATGCATCTACCGCCGATGCTCCCGGATCCGGTCTCCAGCTGAAGTAATTGGGAAGCTGAGTGTTCAGTCTGGAGGTGAAGCGGTCCGCATTGGTCTATCAGGGCTTGAAATATAATTGTATCTAGTTGCCATTCGCTGAAATCCTTGAGGTGTCCGGAGTTCCAGCCCGCCGCCTAGTACTGGGGCCCCCAGGAGATATTCCGCAGTCACTGAGATCTGGAGTTGGAGACAATAATGCTAGAAATCTTCGGCCAGTTCCTCAAGAGCCCTGTACCGGGAACCTCCCAGCATGTTGATATGCTGGACTGCTGATGTATTGTCTATCCTCAGAAGCACACAGGATTGAGACCTTGTCCTGGGTTAGGGAGCGGATCACAAACGAAACCACGAGAAGTGCCAGGCAGTTGATATGCATGTTCAATCTCTCTAGCGTCCACTGGCCTCCTGTCTCGACATACTTGGCACCCCAGCCCAGCCAGCCAGCTGGCAACCAATTCAATTATCAGGTCTGAGAGAGAGCCCAAGATTGCTCATCTGTTCCACGCCTCCATGTGGTCTATCCACCATTGAAGTTCAGTTCTGGCTTCTGATGTCAAAACCACCCGATCCGAATAAGTGAGGCCACTCCGCAAATGGGTCGCCTTCTGATGATGCAGAGCCCTGTAATGCAGGGGACTGGGAAAAATAGCATGGATCGGGGATGATAATAAGCCAACTATCCTTACTGTATAAGTGAGATCATGTCTCTCCTTATGATGTTGTGTAGCTCCTTCTTGATCTTGGTGATTTTCTGTCCTGGTAGTCTCAGCTTAGCTGATTTGGTGTCGATCAGAAAGCCCTGGAATGTCACGGCCTGAGAAGAGATTAACTCAATTTCTGTCCATTGATGGCAAAACCTAGTTCCAGTCATAGTGAAACAGGTATGTTCAAGTGAGACATCAATTGGTGCATCACTCGTCCATCAATAGGATATCGTCAAGGTAGATAATAAACCTGAGACCTTGTGTCCACAGTGTCTCCACCACTGGCTTCAGTAGCTTTGTGAAGCACCATGGTGCAGAGGAAAGACTGAACAGGTGAGACTGGAACTCGAAGAACTGACTCCTCAACTTGAACTACAGGAAGCAGCAATGAGGTGGAAAAATGGGGACCATCAAGTAGGCATCCTTGCAGTCCAGATGAACTAACCAATTGCCCTGCATGAGAAGGTCTCTCAGGAAATGTATATCTTCCATCCTGAAGTAGCGGTAAACTAGCCACTCATTGAATTCTTTCAGATTTATTACAGGACAGAACTATTTGTCCTTCTTTTCTACCAAGAAAATGTTGCTGAGGAACGCTGAGGATAAAGAGTCAATCTCCTGAGAATGATTTCTGCACTTCTGAGTCGATCAGGTCAGATTCCTGCTCTGAAAGTCATAGCAGACATAGGGGGTCATTCCGACCCTGGCAGTAAAAACCGCCAGGGCCGGGGACCGCGGATGCACCGCCAACCGGCTGGCGGTGCATCCTTGGGCATTCTCACCGCGGCGGTACAGCCGCGGTCAGAAACGGGAAACCGGCGGTGTCCCGCCGGTTTCCCGCCACCCTAGGGAATCCTCCATGGCGGCGCTGCAGGCAGCGCCGCCATGGGGATGTCGACCCCCTTACCGCCATCCTGTTCCTGGCGGGTTTCCCCGCCAGGAACCGGATGGCGGTAACGGGTGTTGTGGAGCCCCTGGGGGCCCCTGCAGTGCCCATGCCAGTGGCATGGGCACTGCAGGGGCCCCCTAACAGGGCCCCACCAAGATTTTCAGTGTCTGCCAAGCAGACACTGAAAATCGCGACGGGTGCAACTGCACCCGTCGCACCCCTTCCACTCCGTCGGCTCCATTCGGAGCCGGCATCCTCATGGAAGGGGGTTTCCCGCTGGGCTGGCGGTCGGCCTTTTAGCGGTCGCCCGCCAGCCCAGCGGGAAACTCAGAATAACCGCGGCGGTCCTTTGACCGCGCAGCGGTATTCTGACGGCGGGACATTGGCGGGCGGCCTCCGCCGCCCGCCAATGTCAGAATGAGGCCCATAGTCTTACAGTCTGAACTAGAGTTCCATATAACTCTATGTGAAAGCCTTCCACTCTTAAGTGATCAGTACCCACTTGTGAGTGAAGGACCTCAGCCTCTTTCCCAGTCTTTGAGGGGAAGAAAGGGTACTGCTTACCATTAAGGCCTCTGGGTGTGTTAGCCCTCCCTTCTCGCTGCACGGTTGGACCTGCCCCTTCAGCCTCCCTGGTTGGGGAAAAATGTGCGAGCCATCATTCTACCCTTCTGCGGGTCTGACCTCTTGAGGGGCCTGGTGGGAGGGAGCACCTGGGGGAGTGACCCCTGCCTCTTCCGGCCCCATAGAAAACCTTCCCAGGAAAGATCTGATTGCTCAGCATTTGGGCCTTACCCAGCACTGAGAAGGTTGCCACAAATGTCCCAAGTTCCTTTACGAATGGCTCTCCAGACAAGTTGCTCTGTGCTACTGGCCCAGCTTCTGACAATGACAGCTCCCCAAGTTTGGGATCAATTTTAATCAAAAGGGAGCGTTGTCTCTCTGTGGAGAGAGAGCAGTTGGTGTTGCCTAAAAGGCACACCACTGCGGTGCCCAACCCGCCACAATATCAGTGGGTAAGGGTGATCCTGATTGCCTTTCCTCCTCTGCCAATTCTATGATCTTGATCAGGGGTCCTAATCCCTCTAGAAGCTTATCCTGACACGCTCTCCAGGAGTGGTCAAGCCCTTTCTTGGGGTCCTTCATATATTTGGCAGAGAAAGTACATAGTTTGGGGTCTATATCTGGAGTGGCTGCTACTTTGCCATCCAGAGTTAGTCTGGGGCACTCCGCCCTCAAGCGGGCATGCACTTCTTTATCTAGGGGGTGGCAAAATTGCTAGCCACAGATTCGGCCACTTTCTGGTCAGGGACCCATTCTGAAGACCTTGAGTGGTAGATGCCATCTGGATCAAACATGTTTGTGCCAGCTGACTCCCCTTCCAATGATTCTGAGGCAGCCAAGCCCGGGTGCCAACGCCTGTCCGAGTTGTGCCCCTCATCAGAGGAACTTCATTCTCCGTGTCATCCTCCCCACACTGGGGAGACCCTAGTTCACGGGTGAAATCAGGAGCGACATTGTTCCCAATTTCTCCAGGTAAAATGTCTTCCTGGCAGGGTAAAGTCCGTAACATGTGTGCACTATAACCGAAGGCTTCTCTCAGCTGATCAAAGCCTTCGAGGTTCCCACGTCACATTTCAAAATCCTCGTGGAGACAGTAGCTGATGAACCACTAGGCCCTCCCTTCATATCTCTTAGGATCCCAGAGCCAATGGAAACCTGGGACATCAGCCTGTCCACGCTTTCCTGCAGGTATGCCAGAGCCTTGGCAATGGCCTAAGAAAGGAGTTTGTCCACCCCTGCAGGAAGGTGATGCAGGGGGGCATTTCTCCTCTGAGGCAGATTAAGGGAATATTCATGATCCTCATAGAATTCTATAATGCCTAGTAAGAGCACCAGGAGAAATATTCCTTATGCCCCGGTTTACAATACAGGAGGGAAGTCCCCACGCATGTGCTTGCAGAGTGTATAAAATCAAAAACTTCACCATAAGACCTATCGGGGTAGAAGACCGAGGGTCTGAGGATTCTTACCGCTTCGCTGTATCACAGCACGAAGTGGTAGGGAGTGGCTATCAGCAAAGTATTTTTCCAAAATTGTGCAGATAAGGACTGCTTGTGCCTTCTCCCTAACGTGCACCTTACAAAGTGTGCTTTGGACAGGCAATGCCACGCCAGACAGAATCCTTTGACAGCGTATAATAACGCCACCTATAGAACCCGCACGGGATCAAGAAGCTCTCGCCCCGAAGCTTAGCACTCACTGCAAACAGCATACAAGCCTGTCAAACAAGCAACAACACAGTAAATATCGCACTCTACAGCTATAAATCCACCCAGCAACACAGAACTCAGTGGTTAAGGAAGCAAGGGACGTAACTGACTAACAGCAGTGAAGAAAAAGGAAGGACTTGATGGGACACTGATTTATATGGGCGTAGAGACTGTGATATCATTGGTCTATGGTTGTCATGGATATGTTTGCTTTGACTCATGGGATATGTAGTGTTCACAGTTTATTCTCTCTTTGACCTTTGAACATACTGTATAATTAAAAGTAAAGAAAGAAATGCATAATCCTCACCTTCGGTCCTGACATAGAATGCAGACTTTCACCATTTGTTTTATTGTAATTCATAGTAGGTTCTACACCCAGAGAACATGGACAACCATCTGCCACTGAGGATACCTCCACCTCAAATCAGGATCAACCCTTCACTCCTGCAAGTCTGGATGATGTGGAGCAGCCTGGTCCGTCTGGTGCCGGGGCATACAGCTCCAGTGAGTCTCACTTAGCCCACACCTACCCCTCCCACCCCAGCAGTTACAACACCTTAGCCAATGGAGACCTCCACTTCCTGTGTCCAAAGGCATATCACCCCAATCTTGTGCTTCCCCAGGTCTGGCTACTGTTGAGCCAACACCACCACCATCGCCAGTTCATCAAGGACCCAGTGGGATGGGGCACACTGGCTCAAAGGCACAGGGTAGTGGGGGTAGGGTAGGGAGGGAATCTGTGGGCCAGGTAAGTGAAGCCATTGGGATAACTGTCACCCAGACCACCATTGAGCAATTCTTGGGATCCCTACATCAGTCCTGAGACATGATGGGCCAGGTCCTTACAGAGCTCCAGGACATTAAGCAGTTGCAGAAGGAGCACAATGTAGAGATGCAGACTCTAAACTCAAATTTGAGCTCCCTGACTGGGGTGCTGTTTGACATTTCGCACCATATGTGCAAGACTTTCCCAGCAACATCTACCCATTGCTGCAGCCCTACATCAGGGGCCCATTAAATCTGCCTCAGACACAGAAAGGGAGGTATGGTATATTGTAACAAGAACCATTCCAACATGAAAGTTCTGTAACTATGTGATGATGCACACACTGTTCTATATCAGTGCATCATCACTTTGTATGTAGACTCAGTTGGGAGCAACCTTGAGCAGAAGAGTAGTGAGAAGCTGCTGGTGCGGCTGGGGCATGAAATCTACATTCTTAGAAATGAAGAAGCCTCAAACCAGCAAGTACATGTTGCTTTTTGGTGAACCTTACATTTTGCAATGAGGGACATGCAAGGAGGTAACAAGACACCAGAATGGTCATCAAACCTTTCGTTGCATGCTTTAACATTCATTTGAAGCCTCAACATGACAGCACAGATAATTTTAAAAAAAAGGGATCTCTCACCTCCCATCTCATTGTAAAAGACAAGGTGAAAACTGTGAATGATGACTCTTCCTGCATACAGTTTTGGAAGTCTAATGGCAGTTCAGAAGAGCTCGTGACCACAATCGTGAGTACCTGGTTCAGAAGTGCTCGAGACCACGATCACAAGGACGTACTCGAGCAATCTGTCCCTACGTCACAGGACTGATACTGCGAAACAATGAGGAAGTACTTTACTATGATGAAGGTGCACGCTCCAGTGTAAATAGTGCACCAAAGCAATGTGAGTATTGTTCAGCAACAAGACCTGCAAAGGTGTCTGTTTTAAATTCAAAGGATGCTGCTCACAAGAGTAAAAAGGAAGCATGCAGAGCAGAGACACATTCACCGTCTTTTATCCTTCCCGACACTCAATGATCAAAAGAAGAAAGGTGGGGCGCCAACTTATAGCCCCAAGTAACACCGCCCACACTGCTTTCAATAGGAGGATGACACGCACAACAGCTGTGCATGGGGCAGTGACACACTCACCTCTTTTGCTCTGCGTGTCACCTTAAAAAAAAGAAGAAACATATTTCATTAGGGTGGCAGGTTTTAAAGCGTGTCACACCAAATATTGACTGAACATATTGGTGATATGCACTCCACATATAGGGCCATATTTATACAGAAGAGGTGCAGTGTGGCGCTGTGCCAAAATTGTCAGTGCTGCGTTGCGTCACTTCTGAAACGTAGGGATGCGCAATACAACGCACCGCTGTTTTTCCCCTAGAGCTGGTGCTAAATTTAGCTGCCAACGCAGGCATCCTTGCACCATAGTGCAAGGGTGTTTGCATTGAAGGGAATGATTGTTTATGTGCAGGAAGGTTTTTCTTCCTGCACATAAACAATCTACAATGGTGATTTGTTACATTTATGTGTGCTGCAGAATGCATCACACATAGAAGTAGCAAATCATTATTATTGAATGATTTTTTATGTGCTGGTAGGAAAGCCTTCCTGCACATAAATAATCCTTCCTGGTGTTTTGCTTTTTCTGTGTGTGCTGCAGAATGCAGCACACATAGATAAAGCAAAAACGATTAGAAATAAAAGTATTTCTCCTCATTGTGCCATGCTAATGCCACACCTAGGGTGGCGATAGTTTTTGGCACTGCCACAAATTTACAAATTATTGTAAATCTGGGGCAGCATTGAAAGCAATGCATGCTGTGGTGGAACGCCCACAGCAAAACCCACTGCACACCCCTCAGCCGCGTAAAACTGTGTTGGCGGGCCCATATTTGCAAGGCAGTGTTAAGCCACAAAAAGAGGCTTAGCAGTGCCTTGTAAATATGGTGCAGTGCACAGCGCCACCGGAGAGTCAGAAAAAGCAACGCTACAGTGGCACTAGTGGCATTAAAATATGTGCCATAGATTCTACACGTGATTCAATATTATACTGAATAGAACATTATTCTTTTTTTTATGCTCCTGGTAGTTCTACAATAGTATTTCAACAGCACATTGCTACTTGAGCAAAAGTACTTTGACAGCCCCTATCAGTGATGAAATACACATTTTTTGACTGAGAAAGCTTATGCCAAACAAAACCTAGTCCACAATGCCGAATGTTTCCAGCGCATCCTTTCTTTTTAGTATCCCCGGGTGATCCACCAATATACTGGCTGAAATGGTAGAAAGTCTTCAGCTGTTATGCCAAAGTGTGTGGCACTTCTATCAGCGCAGAACGCAAAATGTCTTTACTAATGTTTGAACACCTCCCAGCTCTTTCTGATGTGGACTCTGCAGGTACGAAATTTGTAAAAAGAAACTACTTCTGCATTACCTTACCAAATTGAGCAGTGTTTTGGAACGCTATCAATTTACAAAACGAATGCAACTTTAAGGAGAGTCTATTGATCAATACATAATGAAACTACACAGACTGGCATCAACTTGTGGATTTGGTAACTCTAATGAAGGATGTTTGCGAAATCAATTAACGTTGGGTTGTTCACTAAAAAAAGTGAAAGAAAATATGTGGCAGAAGGGCAATCCATCTTTAGAAGATGTGCTCACCATTGCCTATCCCAAAGGAAGTTTTAAGTAGGAGGTGCAAAAACATGTGAAAAGACCAATAAATCTACAAGACTATGGCCCTCATTATGAACATGGCAGTCCGGATTGCCATGCAAACAGTGGCGGAAATTACCGCCACCGGCATGGCGGTCCAGACCACCATATAATATACACAGGGAGACCGCTAGAGGCAGAACTCCGCCACCCCCAGGCTTCCATCGCCAGGCAGTCTGACGATGGTGGAGTTCCTTATCCGTCAGGGCAGCGCTGCAAGCAGCGCTGCCTGACGGATAATGAACCTGTGTTCCCCCAGCCTTTCCTCGGCAGTTCAGGCCGCCAGGGAAAGGCTGGCGGAATGGGTGCCCAGGGGCCCCCGTGCACAGCCCCGTCACGCATGTCACTGCCCGATTTACAGGCAGTGATATGCATGACGTGTGCTGCTGCACCCGTCGCACTGCTACATTGCCGACAGCTTCACGTGGAGCTGTCGGCAATGTACAGGCCATGCATTCTGCTGGGTCGGCTGGCAGAAACATGGTTGTTTATTTGGCCAGCGGGGTCCTCAACGCGCTAGCGGTCTTTTTAGACCGCCATCGCCAAACTCAGCGGGTTTTCCCGCTGAGTTCATAATGAGGGCCTATGTGTAGAACTGTCCTTAATTATCTAACTCATATTCTCTTTCTTGGGGCAGAGACCAAAGTCAACTGGTATATAGTTTGGTATAAGTCATAATTTTATGTTGATTTGTTTAAGGTTGTATTGGGCAAGGGAGGTGATGTAGTATATTGTAACAATAACTATTCAACCGTGAAAGTTCTGTAACTATGTGATGTTGCACACCCTGTTCTATATCAGTGCATCATCACTAGCATGTATGTAGAGTCAGTTGGGAGCAACTTTGTGCAGAGGAGGAGAAAGAAGCTGCTGGCACGATTTGAAATCTATATACTTATAAAGAAGCATCAAACCAGCAAGTATGTGTCTCTTTGTTGTGACCTTTACAGGTGGTCCTGCCACAAGCAGAAACACCTGCAACCACTGCAGTCCCTGTAACTGTGGACCCCGTCCCATACCTCCCCCAAGAGAGGACTGTCATCTGAACCAGCAAGAGACAAAGAACCTAATCTCCTCCAGTGTGTGACTACCATTCACTCTGTGTACTAGATCCTGGACACGTGCACCCTTTAGATGCCAGTGGTGGTTTTCCTTTTTATTTTGTTTCCATGCTGTGTCAGTTTATTTTTGTTTGTAAAATATATTCTAAAAGGCAAAGTCAAGGACTGGTGTTGTATTTCTTGTGGCTCCCAATTTCAAATTTCTTTCTTCCGCCATTACTTTTTAAAATGCAAATAAACAAAACATGTTTTAGCTAAACAAATTGTTATATTGAGGTAATATTTCTTCCATGTTCAAAAAAATAACATATAACAAGCACCACAAATCTCAATGTATTAATTTCATACATAAGTAAGTAAAAATAGTTTGTCAGATGTAAGAAGAAAATGTACAACACGAAGTTGTCTTTGTACAAGATATGTACATCCAAAGCGTGTGTGTTTTTCACAGGATCAACCCATGCTCCTTTGTACTTTGCAACAGCAGCATATAACAGCAAATGTCACAACTTTGAGATTTTCAAATGAAGACAACATGGTGAAGGATCCTAAAACAGAATAACAGGAAAAAGTAATTAATTTATATGACATAGTAGACCCATTGCAAATGACCAAAAATTTGCACATATTTACTTTGAACAATCAAAGATAAACTATGTAAATGAACGCAGTAGTCAATGTATCTGAAATTGCATCAACAAACATTTTTGCCCTAGAATTTCCTAAACTACCCATTCCTAAAACATGTCCTGCACAGACTGATATGCTCTTTATGTTACAATTTCTTTGGACATTGAATGTAACGTAAGGTAAATATATTCTTACACTCCTGAAGAAGTTGTGAATGACATCTTGACATATGTCAGTTCCTTCCTCTTCACCACTATCATCTGCATTTTGACATCCTTACCCTGTCGCTCATCATGGTCTTCATCCTCTGCAATGTATGGGATTTTCCATCACAGGGCAATGTTGTGCAACATGCAGCAAGCCATGGCGATCTTGCACACCTTATTGGGTGAGTAGAGGAGGGCTCCAACATGTTTTTTCCAGACTGCTAAATCTAGCTTTTAGGAGCCCAAAAGCCCGCTCCACTGGCCTCCGTGTTCTTCTATGGGAGTCATTGAAGCAGATTTCCCCTGGCAGTGTTAACAGCCATGGATGGTTCGGATAAGCTGAGTCTCCCTTACGAAATGAACACTTATACTGAGCAAAAATATCTCATCCCATTGTGCATCCTTAAACTATAAATTAAGCAAATAATCATGTCATATTATACTTATCAACAAGCTAGGCCCTCTCAGGTCCAAGTTGTGGCGTTTGTTAGGGGTATACTGCTGTTCAGCAGTACAAAGGAATCATGTGTTGACCCTGGAAAATGGACACACATGCTTGAGATTTGCAAAAGCGGTAAGCAGACAAGGTGCACATTAATTGAATTGAGGTTCTTCTGATTGCAGCAGACCTGTTCCCTGGCATGTGGTGGCACTAAGGCCGTATGTCTACCATCAATTGCTCCAAACACATGTGGTTGCCACCCAAAGCATAAAAATCTCCCTTTACATTTGCAAAATCCTTAAGTTGTGGACACTGGATGAAGCTGTTGATGTGTCTTATCATTGAAGTCAGGACTTCTTGTAGCACACCACTGTGAGTTGGTTGTGACATGCCTCCAGTTACTGCCACAGTGTATTGGAAGGATCCTGTGCCTACAAATGGAGGACTGCCATGATTTTCACTATTGGTGTGATTTATGTGGGATACCTATTATGAGGCAGAAGATCTGACTCCAGCTGATGACATAAATCCAGAATACTTTGCGTATTGGTTAGACCTGACAGATTGAGGTTGGTCACCCCCAACTTTTTTGCCTGTCTTCCTTCAATTTATGACACTGTTTTTGCTGGTTCTAGGACTCGTCACACTTTACCACTGCTAACCAGTGCTAAGGTGCATATGCTGTCTCCCTTAAATCATGGTAGCATTGGTTCATACCCAATTGGCATGTTTGATCTACTGGTAAGTCCCTGGTACAGTGCACTACAGGTGCCCAGGGCCGGTAGATTGAATGCTACTATTGGGTCTGTAGCACTGGTTGTGCCACCCACATAAGTAGCACCTTAACCATGTCTCAGGCCTGCCATTGCAAAGCCTGTGTGTGCAGTTTCACTGCCACTTTGACTTGGCATTTAACAGTACTTGCCAAGCCTCAAACTCCCCTTTTTCTACATATAAGTCACCCCTAAGATGGGCCCTAGGTAACCCAGAGGGCAGGGTGTTGTGTGGGTCAAAGGAAGGGCATATACATGTGTGTTTTATGTGTCCTGGTATGGAAAACTCCTACATTTATTTTCCACTGCTGTGAGGCCTGCTCCTTTCATAGGCTAACATTAAGGCTACGCTCATAAACTGTTTGGGTGGTAGACTCTGATTAGAATGGGGTAAACAGGTCATATTTAGTATGACCAGAATGGTAGTACACAATCCTGCTGACTGGTGACGTTGGAATTGATATCACTATTTTAGAAATGCCACTTTTAGAAAGTGAGCATTTCTCTGCACTTAAAAAAATTCTTCTGTGCCTTACAATCCACATCTGGGCTGGGCTGGTTGACAGCTCCCTTGTGTATGTCACCCAGACAATCACAAACACAGGATACTCAGTCACACCTGCACACATCTGCATACTGCCTGCCCTCACACAATGGACTGCCAAACCCCCTACTGGGACCATAGCAGACAGGATTGTACTTAAAGGGGACTTTGTGCACTTCTAAGCCACTCTTTAAAGCCTCCCCCACTTCAAAGGCACATTTGAGTATATAAACTGGGCCCCTGACCCTACCAACTCAGACACGTCCTGGGAAAGAAACTATGAACCAGAAACTCCAATCTGCCAAGAGAAGCTGCCTGGCTACCCAAAGGACTCACCTGGACTTGTTGTAAAGGACTGCTGCCTTGCTGTTGCCCTGCATCCTTGCTGGCCTCTGGCTCTGATGAGAAGTGCTCTCCAAGGGCTTGGATTGAGCTTGCCTCCTGTTTCCTGAACTCTCAGGGCCAAAAAGACTTCATTTCTGCAAAGAACTCCTTGTGCAGCGAAAAATCGATGCTCAGCCTGCCAGAATCGACGCACACCCTACTTAGCAGGGAAAGAAATCCCCACATCGCTGAACCGGAATGACTCAGCATGGCTCACCTAGTAGAGATGGACACAGTACCAGCGTTGCAACCGGAACTTTGATGCATAGCCCACTGGATCGATGTATCGCCGAGCCGGAACAACACAGCCTGACTTCCTGTGAGAGGAATCGACGCAGTGCCCTGCCGTACGACAGGAACTCCGACGCGTCACCCACAGGATCGACGCAGCACTTGTGACTTCGTCCTGCAAGCCCAGGATTTCCACGCATCATCCCTGGGCGTCAAAATTCGACGCAAAGTCCTTGCCACGTGGAAAAGAATCAACGCATCACTTGTGTGTGCCCGAAAATCCAATGCACACCCACCTATTTCAACCCATTTCGTGCGTGTAATTTTGATGCAAACCAGGTGTTTTGTGCTTGCAAGAGACAATTGTTGCCTTTAAGAACTTAAAACTCATCTCATCATTACAAAAGTGATATTTCAACTTGTATTTATCAAATCTTTTTTGTTTTGACCTTAATCTACTCAGATAAATATTCTATATTTTTCTAAACCTGTGTGGTGTATTTTTGTGTTTTTTTCACTGTGTTATTGCATGACTTATTGCATAAATACTTTACACTTTGCCTTCTAAGTTAAGCCTGACTGCTCAGCGCCAAACTACCAGAATGTGGCCACAGGATAATTTGGATTGTGTGTGACTTACCCTGACTCGAGTGAGGGTCCTTGCTTGGCCAGGGGGGTAACCTGACTGCCAACCAAAGATCCCATTTCTAACAGTATTCAATCTGAATTTCTGTATAATAGCCACTTCTTCTATGGTAGCAAGGTCTGGAAATGGTCTAAACACTTAAGGCTGTCATCTTTTACCTCTCCCTGGGTTCATATGTCTGCATTTAAGACAAAAGAGAAATATCACTTTAAATGGGCAAATACTACTTTGATAATCAACACACATCTTGTGTCTTTGTAAAATCCCATGTTTTTGTGACATATATGTACACATCATTTTTTAGTGCTATTGTAACTTAGATACATGTCTGAAAGTCTTAAAACAAATGTGTAAATAATACATTATAAATGTATTATTTACACATATATTTTTTTTAATTCATCAATGGAAGTATAAAATAAACGGCGTCATGATCACATTTAAACTCAGTAACACATTACATTATCCTTTTTAAATGTTATAAAAAAATGGAAATGTACACATTTTGTATATGTGAACAAACTAGCCACCATTTTCAGTGGTGGTGACATTCTTGACATTTAAAAATACACTGGTTCACAAAATGGCGACCACCTGACCTTGCCGTCAAGACATTGACTCTCCGACGGATGTCAGTGGAAGTTGACAACGTAGTAAGTGTAACATTCCACGACTGACAGAGCCATAGACTAACATGTGTGACAGTAACATGCAAAAGCCAAAGGCTGTGTCCATCTCTGTTAACGATTGCGTATGTCATGTACTCGTCCACAGCATTACGAAAAAAGCTCACTTGACTCTTAACACTGCAGCCAACCATACCTCCTCCACTTTTGCTGCTGTTATCTGTGTCTGGGAGCCACACTGCAGGGTTAAGCAGGTGAACGGTCCTCTAACTTCTCAGCTGAGGAGCTAGAACTACTGACAGCAGAGATCTTGTCCCTGTACAGCCAGCTTTATGGGAATCCAGAGGAACAGGTACATGTTTGAATGGAAAAATGTATTTCTAACTAACTGAGTGAAGTGTTGTGATTCAAATGTAGTTAACTAAATAATGTGGCTGGGAACAAAATGATGTTTAACAATGTTTTTACATGTCTATAAATTGAACTGAAAAGTTATCTGAATCAATAAGGGACCTTTTCATTTTAATTTACTCACAATTAAAAATTTAGAATTAACAAACTGCATGCCCCTTGCTTCCAGTGGGCATTAGAAAATGTGCCATAAGTATATTTTAATGTATTACACATGTAATGGTGCCACATATGTGGAAAGGTATGTCCTGTGCTGAAATTACATGTGACACATGCTCTCAGTCACCCATGCAAATATGCCCCATGTCTACACACACACTTGTTCATACATAGCCAAAAACCATGCTTTCACTGACACACATGGCAGCCCTTCCATACTGCCTTAGTCATATTATATGGTTCTAACCATAGTATCTGGCTTGGAGTGGAAGTATGTGCTAACAATGTACACGTTGTTTAACCTTCAGTAGTTTAAAATGATTTGTACTGATCAGAAGTAGCTCCCAATATAGGAAATGTTTCATACCCCTAGCCTAGATGATATTTGTGGCCTGGATTTTTATAATGAGGATATTAAAAGTGATTGGGGTACTCAACAGGTCACTATAAGTTAGTATTTCCTAGTAAATATTTATTTTTAGAAATTTTTCTGTACTAGCATTTTAGAAATGCTTGTGATAGATTTAAAAAAATGTGTCTTACAGGAATACAGACAAATAGCACTTCACAGAACTTTATTTTCATTCTTTTTTGGTATCCATACAGGTCAAAGCACATCAGAAAAAGGTGATATGGCAAGTAGGTGTGGACCCTGGGGGTCTACAAGCAGTGCAGCATCCATTGCTGCAAGAGGTGGGAGGACCTATGACGCTGGACCCTCAAAGCATCTGAAGTCTAGCTCGGCCAGTCCTCCCAACATGGGAAGCCTTTGCGCCGCACACTGACCCCCATAATGGCCCGCATACTTGCCCATTAGCAGCATCAAGGGGGGGTAAGTTATTTTTTTATGTTATTATTGTTAGTTAACTATTTTATGTTACAGCAATACTTTCTGGCACCTACATTAAGATTGACACACATCCAATGCACAAGAGTTCTGGAAGGTGTAAGTGTATAGATGTATGATGATGTGTTTTGTGTAATGATTTATGTGAAAGCTTGCCACCAGAGTCATTATCACTACCAAAGGACTGTTGTGAGCAACCACATACCAACCTAAGAAAAAATATGTACCTGGAATTGTCTATGTTATGAGGAACAGGTGTAGCAAACAGGCCACAATTGATGATTTGGTCAGGTGTGATTCCCATCACAATTGTGAGAATGTTATGTCGGCCCTGTTACATGTGACATAGCATATGATACAGTGGATGTTTCTGACTTCACAATGGTGAGATGGTTTAATTACCAAACAATATTGAGCATCTGATCCAAAATGACTAGGAACATGAGGGCAATGGCAGCATGTCTTATCAAAAACATTTCAGAAAAATCTTTTCACTGCAAAATTCAAGTCAGTTCATGTTAATAGTTGCAGTTTGGCATGGAGCCTTACTTCTTTAGAAATGTGCATGTAGGCCAGTTTGTTTCAACACACATGAATTTAGTAGGCAATCATTATTAATTGAAATAGACAGGAGTGTATCCACATTTGTGACAGAGTTACAAATACCCCAAAAACATTTTTGTATCCTTTGTTCTGTCCAGATGAAAAATCAATGTTGAAGCAAATGAGTTATTGAAAGGGACTTTTGCAGATGGACAATATACCTGGTACAAAGGTTTCTTGCTAGATATTTATTTTTGTGATAGGAGTTCACTATTCAAAACAACCAATCTGTACCATTCAGAGGTGTTAAACAATTCCATGAGAAATCTGAAGAGTTTAAGAGAAATTATCTTAAATGAAATGGGACTAATTATATTAATTTACAAAACTATGAACAAATGGGTCCATATTATGTTTCCTATATGCATGGGGTAATGGTAAAGTATACTTCCGTTTTATAGCCTTGAAGCAAGTAATAATTTGATTTTAGTAAATATTTTGTAAAATTACCTTGTGATTATTTGATTTACACAGATATAATAAAAATGTATTTTTTTTAACATCATCAGGAGCAGGTGAAGGAGACATTGGCTAGGAAGGTGGGGAAGCAGCTGGCTACTGTGTATCAGGTGGAGAAACATCAGACACCGATGGGCACAGTGGCATGGAGGCCACCAGCTCAAAATCTTCTTCGGATGCCTCCACAGATGACCAGTCCCAAGTGGTGGCGGACCCTAAAGTACCTGTTCCATCTGCATCCTTGTCCACCACCCAGATTCCCATCTCCACGCTAACTCTTTCTTCCCCACAGTTTGCCAAGCTCACCCTTAAAGGGTTGGGGATCTCCCTACAGGCACTTCCCCAACCCCTGTTCCCCTGGCTGCACTAATGGAAGAGCCTTCTCCTCCACCCACTTTTACTGCCTTCCTTTCCCTGACCCCTAAGGCAATCAAACCCACTTCTCCCAAGAAAGATCATTGTGTAGTGGATCCTATTTACTGTTAATGGGAATCAGGTGTGTAGCTTAGCCTTTGGCTTGCAGGTCTGTGCCCCCATCACCTAGCGACTTTAAACCTAATTAGCTTGCTCTGTTTTAGCACATTTATTTAATTATTTCTTCCAAGATGGCTACCATGTTTATAGTTAGGAAGATATTTTAGTTTCACGTTATCAGTGCCACTCTGTGAAGGCATCACTATCTGCGTCAAAGATAAATGAGATAGGTTTTTACATTGTGTACTTTGACATTTTCGTGTGACAGTAACATAATGTACCTTTTCAGGGAATTGTTTATATAATTGCCGCCCCAAGCATGCCTTCTCATCTATTGTTTGGGAACAGACTTGCCTCAGGGGTCCCACAAGACATGTATGAATGTATCTCACTCAGACAAGATAATCAGAGGGATTCCTACCAGATGCCATTGACGCTATCTATGCTACATGTCGCCTTGATGCTGAACCCATCTTCGTGTCCCCCACAGAGTCTGATCTAGAGATCTCATTACAAGGTAACGAGGGTTGGGGGCTCTTCTCTTTGGGTTAGAGATTAGGTTTATCATGCTAGGGTTAGGATTTATTTCACACCTGCTTTACATTTTATGTTATTGAAAGATGGTGTGGGTCTTTGTATTCATGACTCTCATTTTTACAATTCTGTTTCTTGCATTATTCATCATCCTAATCACTGCAGCCTGCTCTACCAACTAGACGCCCCTTACTCAGGAGATTGTCCTTGGCAGTGTAATTAGGAGGCAAGTTCTTGGACAAAAGCCCACATTTTTAACCCCCATATTTCATGGCCAATTATTATTATTTGTTTTACTTTCTTGATTATGAGAGAAGTATCTAATTTTTTAAATAAATTACCATTTATTTTCACAAACTTTGTTTTGACATTATTTTAAGTTAATAGTAATTCCTTGATGACAATGTTATTGATGCATATGTGAGTAATATGAACTTAATTTCAAATCTGACAGTGACAAACACAGCTTTTATGTTTGACATATACTATAGGGCATTCATTAGTGATGAACATTTGTAATGGACTTTTTCTTTTTGGTGCAAGCATTTATCATGTTATTGGACACTTACACCAACAATAATTAGATTTATGTAGTTATATTAATGTGTATATGTATATAGATATAGATATTATATCTAGATAGATAGATAGATAGATAGATAGATAGATAGATAGATAGATAGATAGATAGATAGATGACTTGGTCATTTATTCAAACACAGCTGTATGAACACATTGTGAGTTTGGGATTTATGTGACTTTTGTAGGTATCCATTAGCATGAAGACAGGTTGGACCAGATTGGTAAAAGTTAATAAAATAAAATATAGAGGTGTGTTAAATTTCTTAAACTACCACATTATGCACATATCCATTGAACATTCTTGTACTATTGCTTGCAAGTATTATTTTTTAAATGCATGAATCCAGAGCTAATGTAGACAGACAATTCAGATGGTAACAGGTAAAACAGTCACACTTCAGTCCTGAGACAACGGGGTTGATTTTCGTTGTGGTCCAGTAGCAGCAGCAAAGGTAGGACTTGTACGATCGGGTTCTTGGTAGCATGGAAAGTGAAAAGTAGGGAAAAAAGTAAGTTTTGACCTGATATGCCTTTGATTTTGCTGCCACAGTAAGTCAGCTGGAAGGAGCATCATGATTGGCCCAGCAGTAAAACTGTCTGTGGTCTCTCCGCAAGTCAATTTTGCCTATGGCACCATTGACGGTGAGTGGAAAATTATAGCGGTGACAGCAGTTCGCCGACTGACTTACATCTATGGGCCCGCCAGCATCTAAATAAAGTGGGGGACCACCTAGTCGGCGGGCACATTATCCAACATAAAACTGACTGGGACTGATTCGGCCAAGATCTAAATATGGCCCTGAGTCTCTGAAATGAAAATTGAAATGCTCCCATGTCTTCCCATACTCCAAGGTGAAAATGTCAGTTAAAACATACTATTTTAAACAAACAAAACCACTGAAATATACCAGTTACAGTTATCTCAAGTAACTAAACTATAAGATATCAATAAGTTAAAAAACCCTATGACTTAAGAAATACTTACGCTACTTACCTGCAGTACCCAAAAGATTCCTCTGCGCACCCTAATATCTAATGCTGCCACATTTCGGCAAAATCAGGCTGGCCTTTTTCGCGCTATGCAAAACACAAAAGTCTATATAAAATGCTTTGGATTTCAAGCCCATTTTGTGTCCCCTATTTTTTGTTTGCACCCCCTTGACCAAATGCTGTGAAACGTTCGGTACTACAACAGTGAAACAGGGGCAGCAGGTCTGCAAAGATCTGTGAAATGGGTGCAAATTTATTAATGGACAAAGGGCCAGATGTACGTAGCATTTTGCATGGTGCAAACTGTGAAAATCGCAGTTTGCGCCATGCAAAATGCGCATCGCGATGCTCATTCACATTTTGCGAGTCGGTATCGACTCGCAAAATGTGAATGCGACTCGCAAATAGGAAGGGGTGTCCCCTTCCTATTTCAGACTTGCACCGCAATGCTAAATTGCTTTGTGACCGCGAACGCGTTCGCCAAGCAATTCCCAGTTACCACCAGTGTGACCAAAAGGGAAGAGGTCCACATAGGACCCCTTCCCCTTTGTGAATGTTGCCCAAAATGTTTTTTTCAAGCAGGCAGCAATGGACCACTGCCTACTCTGAAAAAACTTAACCAAATGGTTTCGTTATTTATTTTGTATTGCAACTCGTTTTCCTTTAAGGAAAACGTGCTGCAATACAAAAAAAAAACTGCTTTATTTAAAAAGTAGTCACAAACATGGAGGTCTGCTGTCTCCAGCAGGACACCATCCCTGTGAGTGCAAGGAATCGCTATTGGGTCACAAAATGCGACCCACCTCATTAATATTAATGAGGTGGGTCTTTGTGACCCCATAGTGATTTGCAGACGGTGTCTGAGACACCGTTCTGCATCCGAATTGTAATTTCCGAATCGCAAATTCTGAAATTGTTACCTCTGGCCCAAAATCCCTATGTCTGGTCACCCTAACTAAACATGTATATATTGTCACTGAAAAAAAAACAAAGTTTACAGGGCTGTAATAGTTAATCTCAGATTTTACATGCACAAACCTTTAGCCATGCAGCAGTTATAGTTATCTGAGCTAACTATAACTTAGGCACCTCCAATGCACTTTATTTTAATATGTTTAGATCTGTTTTCCACCTCAAATCTCAAGTCAGAAATATGGCAATCCTCCTCCACTCTCAGTAGGAAAGTTCTAATAATGTCTACCCTTCCCATTGTGTTTTCACTCATACTCCTGTACTTAGCAAACTTAACAGACTTCCTTTCATCTTTTACTTTTGTTATACCACTTCTAAATGGTCAATATTTCTTAACCCTTTCCATGTTTCCTGTAAAGTAGCTCGGTTTGCTGGGTTTATGTGGATCTGCGGATCAACCGCAGGACTCAGCACTGCCTCCCCAGGTGGTCCACAGTGGATCCCCAGATCCACATGACAGCCTTTAAAAGCATTCAACAATCTGTTGTCAATGCTTTTCATTTATATTGTATTTTGTAAAATATTACAAGACATACATTCTTTACTGAGCAATTTTGTACACCAGTCTGCATCTCAGTTTCAGACTGCAGTCCAGTTTGTTCACTTCCCCCACACTCTTTTGGCTCCTTTTCCATAGTAAGGATGTTTTCCCAAATAGTGGTTCTTTTTGTTTTCAAATTGTTTGTTTCATTTTCTCACATTCGGATCCACAAACCTGCAGCCTATCTGCGGCCAAGTAAGGAGTCAGACTGTTACACTGCGGGAGGATCCGTGGTGGATCTGTGGATCCATTCCCAACCAAAAGCACACATTCAACACAAAACAACAACACATTTAATGCAAACATATTCTTTTGCAATTTACATAACTGTATCACTGCCTGTGTGTCGGTGAGTGAGTATCTCTGTAAGTGATTGTGTGAGTGTGTGTAGCTGTCTAGTGCCTTTATGGTCATGTGGGTCATTTTTGTGATCTGTGAGTGGGTGTGTGAGTGGCTGTATAGGTGTGTAAATCGGATGTGTGAGTGATTTTCTTAGTGTCTGAATGGGTGTGTGATTGGTTGTATGGATGTGAGAGTGACTGTGTAAGTGAGTGTGAAACTGGTTGTGTGAGTGCCTGTGTGGGTCTGTGATAGGTTGAGTGAGTGGCTGTATGAATGTATGAGTGGCAAGTGGTGCCCCTCCCCAGGCCGATTTTGGCCAAGGTCCTCCCATCCTCCAGCACCCGGCATGTTATTGAGGAGGCATACAGCCCACTCCACAGGCTGATTTCGGGCCCTGGTACCCCATCCCCTGGGGCCTGGAACTGTTAGCACCCAGAGCATCCACCATAGTCTTGTTGGGGCTGCATGGGGAGCCCCAAGGCTCCTGAAGGCCCCAGCTGCTTACAGTGGGAGGTAGCATTGCTCCTGCCTGCAGGGATCAGCTATTAATGCTGCTCCCTATCTGTGGGAGCAATATTTTGATATGTGCAGGCAGGTAAACAGATCAAAAGTCCACTACCAGCGGGCTTAAGCATTTTCAAAGCTCCCACCCACAGGGAGTGGATTTGGTCTTTGTTCCCACTTGGTGAGAATTTTGAAAATGCTCCCACCAAGAAAGAGCAAACACAGGTTTCCCTGCCTCTGCAAGCAGGGTGACTGCTATGTTCCAGGGTTGGGCACCCCGGGACATAGCATCTGAGCTGGCCCCAGAGGATGGGGCACCCCGGGACATAGCATCTGAGCTGGCCCCAGAGGATGGGGTACCCTGGGCCACTAATGGCTCAGGGCCGTGGGCTGTGCAGTCCACCCTTAAAGCAATCAGCTGGGGGTAGGCTCTCCAAGGCATTTAGAGGCTTAGAAAGAGGAGCCACGTTGCTCCCTCCCTATTTTGGAAAACGTTAGCCATGGAGTGGGCTCCCTGGGACCTCTCCTGGCTTGGAGAGAGGCTGCACAGCCACCCATTTCCTTGTATAGTGATTTGGGCCCAGTGGGTGGACTCCCCATGGCTTTACATGGTTCAGGCGGGGGGGGTCTATGGGTCCCTCCTCCCCTTATGTAATATGTTTGGACCCTGGGGTAAGCTCCCTGTGGCTTCTGATGGCTTGGGGAGTGGGGCATTGTACATTATAGTACATAAATGCAGCCCAGCCTCCATTTTGATTTTATATAGTAGGTAGTTATAGTTAGGACCTAGTTTCCATAGGAAAAACATTTTTTAACTTGACCATATCTTTGGCACTGTTTGATGAATTGTCATGAAATTTGCCAAACAATAGTCAGGTTGGGTCTGGTTGTGCATGGAAAGTTTCAGAGTGATCCGTCAAGTGGGGGCTAAGGAAAAAGATGGGGTCAATGTCAATTCCATAGACATTTTAGACAGGACTACAGCCTGAACCGCTGGATGGAATAGCCAATTTTGGCAGAAAGGTAGCTCTTGGTCCAGAAAGCCCGCTTTTTTTATTTGATGTAAATCTACACAGTAGTCTTCAAGATTTTAAAGAAAATTCACATTTGTATATCTAGGTGCGTAAATAATTCGCAAATACTCCAGATCCTGTGCACAGATCTGATTGGCTGCCAAAACTTCAACCGGGAAGAGTTGGCAGCCATTTTGGAACTCAATCTCAGCAGAGTCCCAAACATAAAGATCCCACCAAGGCAAAAAAAAATTCACAAATTCTCTGTGAATTTGCAGCAAAAAAAACAAAAACATGTGTGAGTTATAGTTACTGTATGGCACGAGTTATAGTTACTTCAGCTAACCATAACTATAACTGCTGAATTTCTGTGGTTTTGTGCAAGTAACTTCAGAACATAACTATAATGCCCCTGTAACCTTTGTTTTTTTAAGTGAATTGATAGATCGATGGATAGATAGATAGATAGATAGATAGATAGATAGATAGATAGATAGATAGATAGATAGATAGATAGATAGATAGATAGATAAATTATCTACTGGTGGTCTAATAGGTAGTCATAGTTAGGACCTAGTTTTCACAGAGAATGCATTTTATGTTCTGCTAATAACTTTGGTGCAGTTTGACAAATCTTCATGAAATTTTTTAAACTAGTTTGTCACTCACTTCAGTGCTCCACTGCTGTCTTTAAACCTTCGGGGTAAGCAGGGGCCAAGAAAAAGAGGGGGGGTCTCAAAACGTGCTTTCCAAATGCAATTTCCCATAGGGATTTTAGACATGAAATTTGCCAGAAAGCTAGATCTTGGTCCCAAAAGATCTCTTTTTGTAATTTGCTGTAAATCTGTTCAGTAGTTTTGGGATTATAGAAGGAAAAATATTTATATATATCTAGAGGTACAGATCCACCGCATATCGACTGTGGTGGATCCACCGATCCATGCACTAACAGCAATGCCATGATTGGCTGACCGCAACCTGAGACAAAACTTGTGGCTGCCATTTTGTGTATCGGGAGTCGGTCCCAGGGGTGGGGGGGGGGGGGCGGGGGAGGAGGAGGAGGGGAATAAAACTGAAAAGTGATAGAAGAGGTCAGGGTATTAGTACCCTGGCCCCATGGAACAGATTGGGGGGGGGGGTCTGGAAGAGGCCTCACATGATGGACCCAAAACTGTTTCTTGGGGTGCACGAGGATCTGCATGCCCACTGTGGTGCTCATAATGCCCTTGTGTGAATCCACAGTAGATCAACGGATCCAGAATCCAATTAAAGAAACATACACCAACTCACAGACCCACTCACACACACTCACTCACACATCCACACAACTACTCACACACCCACTCACCCCCATAAAAAGTCACACCGGGCTTGGAGGATTGGGTCGCCGGGGTTTATAACAGCTCGGAGAGGGAAGCTGCATGTCCCTTCCTCATCAAAATCACACTAGGCCCTGGGAGATGGGGTCCCTGAGGCTAAAATTGGTCCGGAGATTGAAGACATGTGCCCTCCTCTCTCTAAAAATCAAGCTGGGCCCTGGGAGATGGGGTCCCTGGGGCTGAAATTGGCCTGAGGAGGGGAGACATCACTAAAGGTATCAGTGATGCCATAAATGATGTCATGCAATATGGCATGAGTGATGCAGTATGTGAGGTTATAAGCAGTGCAGGGCTCGGGCGAAAGATACAGATGGCATTGCTCTAACTAAAGCTGGTGAATTTCTGTTATTTTTATTTCAAAAGATGGATGTTGTCATTGCCATATTCACATATCTATAATGTTACTTTAACCTTTGTGTTTTTTCAGTGAATTGCTAAGGTTTATTTTATAAAAGAAAAATATAAATCTTTTCATCACACCTAGCTATAGCATTACTTTAACCTTTTCTTTTTCAGTGAAAGAAAGAAAGAAAACAAAGGTTAACGGGGCGAAATAGTTAGGTAAAAATGTCAGTTAAAACATTAAAACATACAGGTCCTCATTACAACCCCGGCGGTCAGTGATAAAGTGGCGTAATACCGCCAACAGGCCGGCGGAAAAAAAAAGGAAATACGTCCATGGCGGAAACCGCCAACACAGACAGCCACTTTAACACTTTGACCTCCATGGCAGTAGAAAGAAACACCACGGCGGTAACCGCCAACAGACAGGCGGAAGTCAATGCATCGCCCACACTATTACAAGGCACCAATCTGCCAGCTTTTCCGGGGTGGTACCAACGCCATTAAAAGCACGGCGGAAACAGTACACAGAAGGGAAACCACTCACCTCTCGACACTCAACAAACAACCAGGACTCCATGGAGCCCGAGTTACAGGTCCTGCCGATGCTGGTCTACCTCCTCATCTACCAGGAACATCAAAGACAGCGGTGACGACGACGGTGAGTACTGCACCTAGCACACGGGGAGGGGAGGAAGGAAAAGAGAGTGACACATGCACGCAACACCCGCACCCCCCACCCACAACAACACATACACACATATCCAATCACAGATACACCCCGTAACCCCCTGGAAGAACGTAAGGACCAAATGAAATGAGGTTAACAAGTGTAATATTCGAACAATCAGATAGCCCAAGATAACTTAAAATAATCAGTACATACAAATATTAACAGCAAGTACACCAGTCCGTACACTGTCCCATTAAATGTCCGTGGACCATTGGTCCCAAAAAGCATGGGCGAAGCCCACACATGACACCTGCCTCAAAACGGAGAGAACACTGCAGGGGCATCAGGTCGAAAAAAACCAGGCACCTCAGGGGGAAGGGAAGGGGGCACCTCAGCCGGATGATGGGACGACGCCACTGCTCCTCGAGGGGGCTCCATGCCCACTGCTAAGGTCCTGGGGAGTGGAAAGAGACAGTCTCTCAAGTCTCTCAAGTGGGTGGGTTGCCCACTGCATGGTCCTGGGGAGTGCAAAGCCACAGTCTCTCAAGTGGGTGGGTTGCTTACTGCTTGGTCCTGGGGAGTGCAAAACCACAGTCTCTCAAGTCTCTCAAGTGGGTGGATTGCCCACTGCATGGTCCTGGGGAGTGCAAAGCCATAGTCTTGGGTGGCATCTTCCACTGGTTCTGGAGGGGGCTTGGTGCCCAGAGTGCTTCATCCTTCTAAGGACTGGGTTAGTGGATGCTTTTCTCCACTGGTTCTGGAGGGGGCTTGTGCCCAGAGTGCTTCATCCTGCTAAGGACTGGGTTAGTGGATGCTTTTCCCAATGGTTCTGGAGGGGGCTTGGTGGCCAGTGATGCTGCACCAGGGGTGTGGCAGTTCCCATTCCCTCACCTGGGTGTCTGAGCCACGAAAGTTTCCAGTAACAGGTAGCATGATACTCCATGGAGGCAGAGACACACTCCACCTTGCGACGACTTAGGCTGCAAACTACTGGTAGTGCCAGTGCTGGTGGTGGTGCCTCATGTAGTGTGTGCAGCGTCCTGGATGTCTCCTTCAGCCTCGGACGGCTGGCCACTGGGGATGGTGCTGATGTCTGCTGTAGTGGCACTGCCTGGGCACGTCGCGGGGCAGGTGGCGGTGGTTGCGGCAGTGGCTGCGGCGGAGATGCTGCTGGTGGTGCCCATGGTGCCTGTGGTGCAGGTGTCTGTTGTAGTGGAGGGAGACACCAGGCTCTCATTATCCTAAATGAGACTACTGGATTTCTAGGCAGCAGGATCGATAACGGTGTGGGGGACTGAGTCTGACCCACGTGTAAAGAACTCTGTCACCCTTAATCCGTTTTTTGCTCCGGCTAACTAGCAGTGCCTCATTTCTCCCACAGGGAAGAAATGATTGGGCAGCCGAGCGCATGACATCTTTGGAACTTCTCAGGGAAGTCGTGGTCACTCAGATCCAAACCAACTCTCTCATTTACAATATGATCTCATATACAAATGACAAAGACAGTATAAGTTTTATATAATGTTTTAATAAAACAACTGTATTTTAGTTAATAAGGCGTGAGCCGCAATAACCAGAACAATACAACACAGTAGGATTGAAATAGTCACCAGGAGAGTAAAACATAAGAACAAAGCTATCATAGTGCCTAACAGTTTCTACTCTCCCTCTGCTTGTTCTATTTAGAGCACAGCATGTTAAGCTTCTAGCTTGCCTTTACGAATCACCGGGGAGACATAAGCCCTCATACCTGAGCAAAGGCCTGTGATCTGGTTCAGCTTCTTCAACGAGGCAGTCGGCGTCTAGTTGTGGTTCCCTGGTCGGAATCTCCCTCTTACGTGTATTGGGACAAGGAAGTGTTTTTATAACTAACATGTCAGCGTGATCACAAAATGTCCCTACGCAGGAATGCCAAAGACTAAACTCCTACCACGTCTATCGGCAATGTACCAGACTGTATCCTTGACTGAAGCACAGAGTAATGTGTTATGGAGAACTCCAGTGCTGAAGTAGGCTAAACAGTGTGATATGAAATAAAAAACAACACCGTAGAACTGGCTATTTTGTAAAATAACAGTACGAAGCCTAATAAAAAGCATTTAGAGCAAAGTGCAAAGAGGCTCTAAGCTGTCAGCAAATGAATAAAATACATTCAGGGCAAAGTGCACAAAGGCCTAAAGCCTGATGCTAATGCGCAAAATATACGTAAAACTAACCACACTACAGCTGCGGCGGAGATGCTGCTGGTGGTGCCCATGGTGCCCGTGGTGCAGGTGTCTGTTGTAGTGGAGGGAAACACCAGGCCGTCTCCTACAGCCTCAGAAGGCTGCCAACTGGGAATGATGCTGGTGACTGTAGTTGTGGCAGCTGCCACGCAGGTGGCGGTGCAGATGGCGGTGCAGGTGGCAGAGCAAGTGGCGGTTGTTGCGGCGGTGGCCACTGCGGTACAGGTTGCTGGGCTGTCTTGAGAAATGGGGGTCACCAGTCCCTCACCGGAGGCTCCGTGCCCTGAGGTGACTTTCCTTTGCTCTTGTGTCTCTTCTCCACCTTGGAAGTCGCTGCTGGGACCTTGGCACTGTCCTCTTTGGTTCTGGATGAGGCCTTGCTGGGTGGGTGGTGCGGCTTTTCTTTTCTGCATGCTGGCCCCTTCTTTACCTTGGCAGGTGGTGGAATAGGGTGGTCCTTGGCTTCAGTAGGTGGCACACTGGCAGCCCTGATGGGTGCCCCCTTCGATTCTCCCGGACTTGCAGGGACCACAGTGGACGACGATTTGGTGGCTGAGGTGCTGGACGGAGGGATGTGTAAGGAAGAGGTCAATGGTAGCCAGTAAAAGTTTTTTAGACACACTGGGCCGGGAAGATGGAGAGGGTTTGGGAGTGGAGGAAGAGGTAGTGGTTGTAGGAGGTGTACGTCTGCTGAGTTTGGGTGAAGGTGCATGGGTAGGAGGCTGTTGTGTGGTGGATGGCTACTGAGTGGGTGTGTGCCGGCTTTTGTGTACTTTGGGAGGAGGGCTCACAGACACACTGGGAGAGGACACAGGGGACGTGTGAATGGTAGTGGGGGTGGTGATTGTACGTGAGCAGTCTGTAGTGATGGGCATGCAGGTGATGGAGGTAGTGACTGAGGATATAGTGCATGCAGGTGTGAGTGGAGACGAGAATGGGAGGAAGGTGGAGGACATGGAGGAGGGGGACACAGTGGAGGCAGTGGATGTTGGTGTGTCTGCATGGGGATGGTGCTTGTGGGAGTGCCTTTGAGATGTGTGGTGCTTATGTTTGCCTAAGCTACTTTTGTGTGTTGATGTGTGTGCATGCTGGTCTGATGGTGTGCTTGGGATAGGCTGAGGTAGAGGGGATTGGGTCTGGGTAGTGGATGTTAGAGGGGGGAGGCTGGGCACAGGGACAATGGCTGTCATCAGTGCTGAGGCCAGAGCCTGAAATGCTCTCTGTTGGGCTGCCACGCCAGAATGAATGCAGGGCCTGAGGTGCCTGGGGCAAAGGAGATGCCCACCCTCCTGGGTGAGCGGGCACGGAAACACGCTGAGGGGCTGCTGGGAGGGCGGTGCTGGTAGGGGGGTGGTGGCTGTACCTGTTGTTGCGGTGGGCACAGAGGTGCCCGCCACCACAAGGGAGCTCCCATCAGAGGAGGAGTCGCTGTCGCTGGTGTCCCCTCCTGTCCCCGTTGTGGAACTTCCCTCACCCTCCATCCCACTGGTGCCTTCAGACTCCGTACATTCACCCTCCTGGGCCATGTGGGTTGTAGCTCCCTCCTGCTCTGGTGCCACTGCTCCTCCTCCAGATGATGCTAATGCACACAAGGACAGGGTGACAAAACAAAAAGGGGGGGAAAGACAGAGGAGACACACGGTCAATGCCAGCAACACCACTACAGTTGGCGGAAACAACACACAGGGAGCAGCCCTATGCACTAGGCCATGCACTAACTGTTTGTGGGAAAATCACCTACCCATGGGGGACTATGCCTAACCCCAGTTACTGCACACCTGGACCCCACAGGAGCCTGACTGGTTGTAAATGGCCACTACAACTATTGGGGTTGGAGTGCCACAGAGCCTGCCTAACAAGGGACCTACCCTAGCAAGTTCGCCCTGTCCTAGGGGAAGCCACAGCCCACATCCCCCACACAGACACCTCATAAAGCACGCAGAGTCAGCTGAATGAGACTGTGCTCACCCCCTTGTGGCTGCTGTGATGCCCTCAAGCGCCCATCCATCTCCGGATATGCCACCACCAGGATCCGGAACATCAGGGGGTTCATGGTGCGACGGGCACCCCTTCCACATTGGGAGGCCTTCCCCAGCTGGGCCTCCGCCGTCTTCTTGCTCCAGCGGCGCAGGTCCTCCCATCTCTTGCGGCAGTGGGTGCTCCATCTATGATAGACCCCCAGAGTCCGTACTTCCTTGGTGATGGCACGCCAAATACCCTTCTTCTGGTGGGCGCTGACCTAGAGGAAAGGTAAAGTATGAAAGGAACTTACTCCCCCGTCTGGTTCGTCATACTCATTGGTCACCAGTTCCAACCCATACCCTGACACACATACACTCACCATCCTCACATGCAGGCCTCAGCCCCCACAACATGTATCTTCCATCCACACCACTCCATAAATTAATGTCCCATGCATCATGCTCACAGTTTATTCACCTGTTTGTCTGGAGGACCGTAGAGTAGCGTGTGCTGGGGGAGGACCCCATCCACTAGTCTCTCCAACTCCTCCACAGTGAAGGCAGGGGCCCATTCCCCAGACACTCGAGCCATTGTCGCTTCCAGACTGAGGTCACAGCAGCACTTGCAGTGTAGGTCCTCTCCTTTTGAAGGTCAGGTATCAAGTGAGTGAACACCTAGAAAATGGCGGCCATGTCCGCGGCGGTGCGTACTGTCACCGCTGGCATACATCGTCATTGGCTCCTGGAACCCATAGGGCCCAATGATAACAAATGCTGAATTGCTCAGCAGTCTTCGACCGCCTACCACAACGCTGCACAACGCCAGTGCAGTTACCTCATTTCCCCTTGTTCTTCCTTACAGGTCAGGCAGCCACCATTTCAGGGTGGCACATGGCAGGGCACCTAACTGCGTCATAGCACATTTGGGCACAAATACGGACAGACAACGCCACACACTGATTTAATCACATCAGTGCAAAAACCCTTGTGCAAGCTATGTGGTACATGACCCTCTGCTCACCATTCTCCTCCATAGGGCATATCCACTGGGGCAGATGATGAGATGGTCTCATTCTCTGGTGTACAGACCCCTGGTGGACCTGTTGACAATTGAAGACAGACACATCATTATCACCTACAGACTTCAAGAACTGTGTGCCAAATTGGAGACAGACCTGATGTCAGCTATCCGCCATCCCACAGGTATCCCCCCTCTAATGCAGGTCCTGTCAGTGCTCCATTTCCTGGCCAGTGGTTCCTTTCAAACAACAGTGGCCATGGCATCAGGGATGTCTGATCCAATGTTCTCTATCGTGTTGTTCAGAGTGTTATCTGCCCTGCTGAAACACATGCGCAGCTACATCGTTTTCACCGTGGTGGAGGATTTGCCCACGGTGAAAGCTGACTTCTATGCTCTGGGACATATCCCCAACATCATTGGTGCCATTGATGGTACTCCCCGCAGGAATGAACAGGTGTACAGAAATTGTAAAAGCTACCTTTCAACGAATGTGCAGATGGTGTGTTTGCCAGACCAGTACATCTCCCATGTGAATGCCAAGTATCCTGGCTCTGTGCATGACGCTTATATTTTGAGGAACAGCAGCATCCCTTATGTGACTGGCCAACTCCAGAGGCACCGTGTGTGACTAATAGGTGAGCCCAAGGTCCCCACACAGTATGAGTAAGTGTCTGGGTATGGGGTAGTCCCTAAGGGTTGGTGTATGTCTAACAGATATCCCTCAACATTTATAGGTGACTCTGGTTACCCCAACCTCTCATGGCTACTGATCCAAGTAAGGAATGCCAGGACAAGGGCAGAGGAACTCTACAATGAGGCACATGGGTGAACTTCTCCTGAAGCCCAGATTCCATTGCCTCCATCTAACAGGTGGATCCCTATACTACTCACCCAAGAAGGTGTGCCAGATCATCGTGGCAAGCTGTATGTTGCACAACCTGGCTTTGCAACGCCAGGTGCCTTTTCTGCAGGAGGATGGGCCTGATGTTGGTCTTGTGGCAGCTGTTGAGCCTGTGGACAATGAGGAAGAGTAGGCAGAGGAATAAGATTTTGACAACTGAAACAACATCATCACGCAGTAGTTCCAGTGACGCACAGGTAAGAGACTGGCACTGCTCATCTCATATCTGACTACTGTAGGACATTGTATAAGTCTGTCTTTTTACCTCTGTGTATGGGCCCTGCAGTTCACTTTGGCTTTCCTTTTCACATATCTGGGTACCACATTCTGCCTTCTGCTAGGTCTGCACCACTAGAGTGCCACTTATTTGGATGTTCCAGTGGTGAAAACCTCTCAATCATATATATGAGGCAATGCAAAGCCACTTTGTGTGGCTTTGCATGTCCTCATAGATATGGAGTAAGGCAAGGCAATGCAAAGCACTGCTTTGCCTTCCTCAGCTTCAAGGACGTGTTCCATGGGTCAACACCAATGGATTGTGACACTGTCCTGAATTTACAAAAGCAGATAAACCTGGGGCAGCAACAAAACCTTACGCCTCCCCCGAGCAGGCGTAACGAGGAGAAATGCTTTCATTTCTCCTCGTTGTTTCCTCTTTCCGTGTGTGATGCATTCTGCATCACACACAGCACAAGGAAAACACCTCTGTGGATTGTTTTTGTGCAGTAAGGTGTCCTTTCGTGCACAAAAGCAATCCTGCCGCACAAAAACAATCCTGCCAACAACGCAGACACCCTTGCCCCATGGTGCAACGGTGCCTGCATTGGAGCTAGGCACCAAATTGTTCATTGGTGCGGGCTGAAAGGACAGGAATGTGCTGTATTTTGTAAATACGGTGCATTCCTGTCCTTTTGATTGGTGTAGGGCAGCATAGCAAAAAATACTTGTGGCGCTGCCCTACACTAAATCTTTGAAAATAAGGCCCTTGATTTCCTTTCTCTGGCCATTGGAGAGTGTCAGTCAGTAAGTCAAAATATATGTTTATTTAGACCTTGTCTGTAAAACAATTTTGCAAAACACAATAATGCGATAAAAAAGCCCAATACAAACTATTTAAATGAACAAGATATAAAATGCAATAAAACCTGACACATGCAGCCATGAAATTTATACATTCTAAAACACCATTATATGTCAAAGCCCAGCGTCAGCTAAATGAGATAGTTAATCTTGATTTGAATTTCAAAGAGGGTCAACAAAAACTAAAAATCACCACATAGCACACGTCACATCTAGAAATTCCATATCAACCAGTAATTTGATTTCTAGTTCCTTATCCCTAATACCATATTTAAAAAAAATATGCTTTAAAAAGATATTCCGTTGGGGTAAAAATCTCAGACAATCTATAAGGACATGCATTGAATTCCCTTTTACCTTAAGGCCAAATTGACAGATTTTTCCTTCATTTAGCAAGATGTCATGAGTCCCTGACATTAAAACTAAGTTTAAACCACACCGAAACTTTGAGAGACTTCAACGCATCTCAATATTCAGAGGTCTCTCCAGATAGAGAAAGGTCTCACTGTTCATCCATGAATTTAATATGTGGAAAACTGATTGCTTCTTTTTCAAGTAGATGAGATCCTCATCCCTTGAATCCTGCCTTAATGTTCTTTTCAGCTCCACCTTACAGACTCAACAAATCAGTGCCCTCTACAACATTTATCTTTAACTCCTTGGCACATATTTGGATCCTTCCTCTGACTCCCCAGGCTCAGGAAAGCTCGCTTTGCAATATCTCCTTTTTACTTAACAGGAAGATTTTCAATGTTTCCACAAAGTTTATTATTATCCAACATTACATAATCTTTACATAATCGAAGTGCATCCACTCTGGTAAGCCTGTTTGCACTCTAACTGCCTGCAACATGGATAAGGATGGCAGTGATAGCAACTTTTTTTAGACACCTTCCTTCTTCAAGGTCCCACCTTTTTTTACCCCCTATACTGAACACCTCAGCTCCACACATGTAGTGTGGCCTTATCATAGCCTGACAGGCCATCAGAAAAAGCCGAAGGGAGGGTCCCCATAATGGTTGTCAAATTTCTTTACTACCCCTACCAACAAGAATGTCTTGTCTTGAGATGAAGCAGGGTGATCCTTCCAACCTAAGTTCTGGGAAAAACCATACCTCTAGATATTTATATTTGCGCATTTTCTCTATTTTAACTTTATCACCCAACTCATACTTTTCCCATGTTTCCCTATTTGAAGCACTTTTTACATATTTGTTTTTATTGTTTTCTTCTTGCAATAGTCCCCAAATGTCCAATTTTCTTTGGAGTCAGATTCCTGTCAAGTTGAAGATCACTAAGTCATCTGCATACAAAAGGCAACTGATGTGTATGCCATTCATTTAAGGACTAAACATATTAGGTGGGCCTAGGGTTCTAGGGAGATCAGCCAGAAACAAGGAAAACAATGTTGGTGCCAATAAGCACCCTTGCCTGAGGCCATTTCTTATATTAATTCTCCTAGAAAGGGAACCGCCACTGTCCAGTTTGACTTGGGCCCAGTTTTCCCTGTGTAGTTCCTGCAGAATTTAAAACAAATCTTTCGGAATCCCATGTTAATTTAGTGCTTCCCACAAATATGTCACGAACAACAGAATCAAATGCAGAGCTAAAATCAACAATAAAATACTCTGCTCTATAGATTTCTTTGCAATGGCCCATAGACTAAACAGTGGTCAATCGTGGAATGATTCTCCTTAAAAACCACCCTGTTCCTGGTGTATAATGGAATTTACTTCTGCCCACTTCTTTACTCTTCCCAGAAAAAGTTTAGAGAAAATGTTGCCGCTGACATCCAAAAGGTTGATTTGCCTGTAGTTTCCCTGGAGGGCATACTCGCCTTCCTTTATTCATTGGTTTGATCACTATTCCCTTCCAGCTATCAGGAAATCTTCCTGTCAAAGTATTTCCTGGCTTAGAATATAAAACAAACTGGAACACCATAGGGTTTTCGTTTTTATTACCACCTCTGGTACATTAACCAGGCCGGTAGCCCTTATGAGCTTTAGCATCTCAATTGTTTTCTTGATTGTCAACTTGGAGAACTTCTCCTTTGTCTCCTTCTTAACAGGGCATCTTGTTGGACTTTGTCCAGCCATAACACCATTATTATACGTCTCCTCTAAAATGTTTTCCCACTCATCCTCTCCCACATGACCCGATGACTGTCCCTGTAAATTACCTGACCCACTCTGTACCAACCTCCAAAATTACCTGCCATTTTTGGTCTGTATGGTCTCTATTGTGTCGTCCCAGCATTTTGCATTTGATTCCAGCTTCTTCCTAGCAACCAGGTTTTTAAATTCTCTCTTTAAGCTAAGATGGCACCATCGCCCAATTATATTTCTTGAGAACCTTTGGTGTCTTTCCAACTTCACAATATTACTTTTAATACTCTACATTATTTATCAAACCAGTTATTCCTGGCATGCTTCAGTGATTTATTTTTATTTTGTCAAGTGTTAGAGGTCACAACTTATACTTTAAGACACGCGACCACCTTTTTAAAATTATTTCATCATACCAGGTCAAGAGATATAAGGATACTTTCCCAGAGTCTAATCATCCATAGTTATATTGGGGAGACTTCAAGAAACTGAAATGCTTCTCAGGGAGCATCTTTTAAAGGCAGGTCCCTCGTCTGCCTAGGTGCAATATCTACTTTAAGGCTTGTACATAAGGGGTAATGATCACTACCCTCTAATGGAAGGACCTCAAATGTCTCCATACATTTAAAGGCCTGTAATGGTAAGAACACATAATCTATTGGACAACTCTGATTACCCCCCTTAAATGTTTTCCTAGCAGGGGTATCTGCAGGGACTCGACTATTTAAGCTCACCAAACCATTTAATAATAGAAAATCTAACAAAGCAAATATCTTTCCCTGCCACAGTTAAAGGCTTGCAAACATGTTGTATATTGGAAGCTGCTAAACAACCCTCATATTTTCTGTCTACTATCTCAGAAAGTAGTTTGTGATTAAAGCCTCTCATCAAAATACTCAGGTTATTTGGGTACAAAGCACCTATTATACACATCTTCTTTAAACAGTTCAATATTTCTCTTGTAATCAGAGGTACTACGTACATTCATATATACATTTAATACAATAATACATTGCTCACCCCTGTGTGCGTTCACTAATTGTATACCAAAGACTAATATCCAGTTGCAGCGTTTTTTGACCTGCCATACTTTTGAGGCAAATTTAATTGACACCAATGTTAACAATCTCCTAGAGGGTTAACCAGGGACATTTTCTACTGCCTTCAGATAGACCCCCATAAAGCCATATATCTGTAGAGACTCTCTGCTCACTGCACAGCCATGTCTCCTGGAAACATGGCATAGAATGCTGCTTTGTAATTTCTTTAACCATCTGCTACCTCATTATGTTGCTTATCCCATAGATATTCTGGGAGAACAAACTGACGCTGTGCAGAAAAACACACCCTAGACTACATTTCTTAAATTTGCCCATTTACCCACATCCTCCTCCCTATACAAACAGTCGTACCTGTTCTGATCAAATTGAATGCCCCCAAATCTGTATCCTTCCGCCTGGGGCAACATAACACTAATCCTGCCTACTGTACTTTCCTTAACGTGCCAGTACTGGAGAATGCTGCAATCCTTGGGCACTCAGTCAGCCAGCACCCATGCAATCCTACTAACCTTGGGCATTTCTGAAACCTAGAGACACTGATTAATCAAGGGTGGTGTGGCTAGCAAGGATCCCTCACACACAGCCTGCTCTGCCAATGTCAAAGTATTTGTAAAAAATGAAAATCTCCCCACATATGTGATAGAAATGACAAGCCTTACTGTCCTGAATTTCCACATTTCTACCAAAGAAAACTGTGGGGGTCATTCTGAGTCTGGAGGGCGGCGGAGGCCGCCCGCCAGACTTCCCCCCTCCAAAATACTGCTCCGCGGTCGAAAGACCGCTGAGGGCATTTTGGCTTTTGCACTGGGCTGGCGGGCGACCGCCAAAAGGCCGCCCGCCCAGTGCAAAAGAGCCTTCCCACGAGGACGCTGGCTCAGAATTGAGCTGGCGGAGTGGGAAGGTGCGACGGGTGCAGTGGCACCCGTCACGTATTTCAGTGTCTGCAATGCAGACACTGAAATACAATGTGGGGCCCTCTTACGGGGGCCCCTGCAGTGCCCATGCCATTGGGCCGGGGTCAGAATCAGGCCCTGTGTGCCACATGTGTGGGCGGGTCCACATGATAAGAACACACCAAAACTAAAACTATATGAACGCCACACTGACACTACATTGTCTTCAAGTGGTCCAAGTTTTGACTGAGTCCTGTCCAGAACATTAGCACCCTCCCAATAAATGGGGGTCCTTTTTCATTGGAAGAAGTATGGGAATACAGCAATATGGGCCTGATTCTGACCCCGGCGGTTCCTTACCGCCGGGGCCAGGGTCGGCGGGAGCACCGCCAACAGGCTGGCGGTGCCCCGCAGGGCATTCTGACCGCGGCGGTTTTGCCGCGGTCAGAAGTGGAAAACCAGCGGTCTCCCGCCGGTTTTCCGCTGCCCTGGGAATCCCCCATGGCGGCGCAGCTTGCTGCGCCGCCATGGGGGATTCTGACAGCCCATTCCGCCATCCTGTTCCTGGCGGTTCTCCCGCCAGGAACAGGATGGCGGTATGGGTTGTCGTGGGGCCCCTGGGGGCCCCAGCAGTGCCCATGCCAATGGCATGGGCACTGCAGGGGCCCCCGTAAGAGGGCCCCACATTGTATTTCAGTGTCTGCATTGCAGACACTGAAATACGCGACGGGTGCCACTGCACCCGTCGCACCTTCCCACTCCGCCGGCTCAATTCTGAGCCGGCGTCCTCGTGGGAAGGCTCTTTTGCACTGGGCTGGCGGGCGGCCTTTTGGCAGTCGCCCGCCAGCCCAGTGCAAAAGCCAAAATGCCCTCAGCGGTCTTTCGACCGCGGAGCGGTATTTTGGAGGGGGGAAGTCTGGCGGGCGGCCTCCGCCGCCCGCCAGACTCAGAATGACCCCCTATATGTCTTTAGTACTGGCTGTTGTTCCAGAATTTTCTGTCCCAAAAATATAATGCAATTTAGTCATTTCACTCATACTTTGACATTCATTGGATATTCTCTGTAAAATAAAAAAAGGTATGTGATACGCGTAAGACACACCATTCTGGTCTCCTTTTGGTGACCGTTTTTCAGAAATGTCTGATGGTGGGAAGTTTCCCTGCATAGTGGCTGACATTAGGCCCAACCATCTGCATCTATCAAACATGAGACATGCGATGCAATTGAAATTTCTTAGGCATAGGTATGACATTGGTAGGGCATTCTGTATCAGTAGGCATCCTGGAATTAATGCAAACCACATCACCCTGGTCTCTGGTATTTGCGAAGGACAAGGGTTAATAGGGTCCCATGGAGGCCAGCTGACCCCAGGCCTTAATACTTCAGTCATTGCCAAAGGACTATGAGAGGACTCTGGGTGTTTTTAGGCATAGTTATGAACACAGGAAGAACATATAAGGGAATACACATAAGTCTCAGTAACCTGGACTCACCTAGGTGACCAGTTGTCTGAAATGTCTGGGATTGGTAGGTTTCCCTGAGTGCTGCCCCACATCTGGGGTCCAGTTCACCAGCTATACACATTCTGGGAATGATTGAATTTCAAAGGAAAAATCTTGAAGTTTCCAGGTTGCATTTTGGCTTTCCTTTTGCCAACTACTTTTTCTGGATCTGGCACAACTGCATCCCCAAGAAGGTGTACTCGAAGAAGCTGATCCGTTGCTTCAAGAATTCACATTTCTTCAGATGGGAAATTAGCCCGGAGTCTTGGATCCTCTTGAGGACTACACAGAGATGGTTGTGGTGCTCCCTCACTGACTTTGCATGTATCAGGGATATCATCGCTGACATTAATGACTTGGGTAGGAAAGAAGCATTTCCTGGATTGTGTTGTGGAAAGCTTCTGCGGCGCTGGATATGCCAAAGGTGAGGCGTCGATATCTTCTCAGGCCAACATGGGTGGAAGAAGTTGTTTTGTATCTTGACTCTGGGTGGGGTGGCAGTTGGTGATAACTAGAATGAAGGTCAACTTTTGAGAACCACTTCACTGGGCTAAGCTTCCTGATAATTTCATCCACTGTGGGGGTAAGATGGCATTCCCACTTGATCACGACGTTGGGAAGTCGCTTATCCACACAGATGCAGACTTCGCCTGGCTGTGTCTGTTTCTTTGCCACAACGATTGGGGATACCCACGGTGTGGGGCCTGTTACCCTTTTGATTATGACTGCACATTTTGCTTCTCCAACACTTTCTCTAACTTCAGTCTGAGGTGAAAAGCAATGTGCCTGTGTCGCAGGGCTACCAGCTATATGAAGTGGTCAATGTGCAGCATCACTTCTTACCCTTTTAGGTAATCGATTCCTTTGAATGTTCCTGCAAACTCTTCAAGGCTGATTAACAGTTCAACTTGGACTCCAAAGGTGAATGATATTATTTCTAAAGCCTCTGCTGCGTGCCCACTGACTAGCATACCATGTCCTCCAGCTGCCACATAGGCAGTGGTGTCAATGCCTGCCTCTTTGTGGGACAGTGGTGATTTGACGCACCATAAAAGGGGTAATGGTTGTGCTTGTCCATACAAAAAGACCCTAACTCATGCCTTTTCTAGTCATAGAGTTAGGGCAAGCACGGTAGGTATCTGCGTACATGAGGTCGATGGATGTACCTGTGTCGATCGTTGCTGTGATAGTATGAGGCCCCACTGTGAGCTGGTACTGCAGGAGTGGGCGGCAGGCAGACTTGGCTGCTCCTACTGCAAAGACTGTGTGGAACCTGTACTCTTCCACATTATTATCCATGTCTTCTGGCTTCTTGGGAGTTTTGACGATGGCATAAACAGTATCTTTCAGAGGCCTGCCTTTTGATGACCTGCAAAGTGGTTATGTTTGCCGCAGGCTGAGCATTTTGTACCTTTTGTGGGCCACTCCCTTAGTTTGTGGGGTTGTCCTCCACAATATTTGCATACCTTTCACCTTTCTGTGGGACTTTTCAGAGCTGCAGGGTTGTGGTGTGGTTAAATGCCTATGACTCGCTCAGTTTTAATGGTCCATGCAGGGCTTCTTCCGTGCGAGACACCCTTGCCTTGTATAATGCTTTTTACCTCTCTAGGGTTAAGATGTCATGGATCGATTTCCCAGACTCTTGGTGAATGATCTCCCTCAGTTTTGTCAGATCTTTCATAATCTCTATTTGCCAATGGTTCAAAGTGCCAGTTCCAAGGTCCGACTAATGTTGCATGTGTCTGGGCATTGCTTTTACTAGGGTGTTGTATATCTTGTGGATGTCCCTTCTCCCAAGATGTAATAGGAGGGCAAGGCATCTTTCAACTGTGATGTCAGCACCCTCAAAATGGAAGTGGAGGTGGTCTACCTAGTCTTTCCACTTGGGTTCCAGGGATGAAGGGGCATCTTCTACAATAAATGGTTCAATGGCTGTGATCGCAGTCATGATTGCGTAGCGTTGTGCTGTGATGTGGTTGGTAATCAATTAATGCCCTAGTCGGGCACTGGGGTTCACCTCGTGGCACGAATACTGCTACTAGAGGGCGAATAGTACAGCAGCCAGCTGAGGCATGTTATGTAGGTTTGGTGATGGCTTGAAGCTCCCTCTCCCCTCTTTTTGTGTAGTAGTTAGTTGTACTGTCACACTTTTGTTTCCTTTTTTTTTTCCTTTTTCTGTGTATATTTCTTCTGGTGGCACATGCTCCATTTGCAGCCTTTGTCAGCCTGTGTCGCAGCTGTGGGCTTCTGCCTTCGTGCAGTGAAATATGCAAGCACGCTGAACTGGCCTTGGAATTGCACTGATGTTGATGCCAGGTTGCTTTTCTACTTGGGCGGTGCATCGGGTCAGAGGGTGAGGCAGGAGATCACCGTCCTGTTAGGTGTTGATTTACACCATTTAAACTCTTGTCAAGCTTTGTGCGAGGAGACTGTCTGACGGTCAGGATACCTCCACACATCACACTCGCTACTCACCGTGATCAGTGAACCAGTAACTGGCTGCAGGCCTTGAGTGTTCTGCCGGCAAAGGCAACTCTTGTATTCAGTTTGCTGATTGGCAGCTGCAGCACTGACAATCATGTGTCTTTGAGAGAGGAGGCCTGCGGGATGAACACCCACCTAGAGGCCTGACACTTGCATGGTGAGTAATAACAACATGGAGGCACTGCTTGTTTTACAACTGAGCTACTCAGCCACGCCCCTGTGCTTTTATTCCAATAAGCGTGGCATGCAAGACCAAACCAATACCCATGTGTACACAGGTAACAACAACTAGACCACCCTGTGGGGTACAGTGGGGTGGTACATTACACCCACTGTCTGACATTGCCTCAACACAGGTATCTTCCATTGGAGTCTCTTTATTGGCACAGGAAAGTCATTATACACTAGTTAAAGAATAACATTTTGCTTATGGTGTGTTGGGGAGTAGTTGGATGGTAACCTGCAGATTTACTTTGCAATGGTGTCATTGACACATTCAGTAAAGCATTTGCAACAGTGGTAGGCTCAAGATGGATTACACCTTCAGTAGTGTTTCAAAGGTGATGTCTCTGTATTTCTTCCTGTAACATTATCGTCTGTATTCACACTGACTGTGGTTTCTGGGTTCATAGTATGAATATTGTCACTTTAAGTGGACAAATGTGAAATAAGAAGTTAAAGTGTCTGATGACTGATTTGGCATCTTTCCATGCCTCTAATAAGAAGTAAAAGTGCAAAACTAGACTGAATAGGGGAATAATACTGTGCTTTTACATCATGGACAAAACTGGCAACACTGTAGGAACGTTGAGAACCAGTACAGTTATCACAAGTGTCCATGCCTGGCAAGCTCTCTGAACTCCCAATTCTCAGGATAGTCAGTGCTCATTCCTGAGTAGGGGTGTAGCCAAAATTGCACTATTCATACCATCTATTTCCACAATCCTCTGTATTAGGTTTTGTTGCCCCCATCACTCTATCCCACATAGCTTTCTTTCCTGAAATTCTTGTGCACTAACATTTGGAGGCAAAGAGGTTTAGCTTAAACAGCAGGATGCCACACCTGATGCCACTACAAGGATAGCCTTAAGGGCTTTGGCCCTCATTACGACCATGGCTGTCTGTGATAAAGTGGCGGTAATACCGCCAACGGGCTGGCGTTAACCACCGCCAAATTATGACCATCGATGTGATATCTCCGAAAGACAGCCAGTGTACCATACTGACCACCAGGGCAGAAACAACAGACACCATGGTGATCGCCGCCTACATCCAGGCGGAAGACAAAGGGGGTCATTTCAACATTGGCGGGCGGCGGTCGCCAATGCGGCCGCACTCCCGCGGACCCCATTACAAAGTCCCCGCTGGGCCGGCGGGCGCAAACCTAGTTTACGCCCGGCCCATCGGGGATGCGGCCGCAACAATGGAGCCGGCGGTGTTGCGGCTGTGCAACGGGTGCAGTAGCACCCGTCGCGCTTTTCACTGTCTGCTATGCAGACAGTGAAAAGCTGCATGAGGCCCTGTTAGGGAGGCCCTGCACTGCCCATGCCAGTGGCATGGGCAGTGCAGGGGCCCCCAGGGGCCCCAGGACTCCCCTTACCCCCAGCCTCTTCCTGGCGGTGCAAACCGCCAGAAACAGGCTGGCAGTAGGGGAGTCATAATCCCCAGGGCAGGAAACCGCCGGCCCCGGCGGTGCGACCGCAGCGCTACTGCCGCAGTCGTAATATGGGTCTCCGTACCGCCAGCCTGTTGGCAGTACGGATGCCACATTACCCCTGGCGGTCTCCGACCGCCAGGATATTTTGACCCTTCAATCTGCCACCTTTTCCAGGGCGGTCCCAACGCCATCAAAAGCCTGGCGGAAACAGAGCACAAAAGTCAAAGGACTTACCATTGGAGGCACAGGGAAGAACCACGCCGCCGTGGAACCAGAACTGCAAGTTTTCCCGATGATCTTCTACGTCATGCTCCACCTGGAATACCAACGCTGGTGAAGACGAAGACTGTGAGTATAGACGCCTAGCACACAAGGGAGGGTAGGAGGAAAACAAGAATTACATTCACACGCACAACAGACACCTCACACACACACACACCCAATACACTCAACCAGCTGCACAAGAAAATCAATTTGTCCCGATAATCGGTAGAATAATGCAAGGACAACAGGAATGGACTAAAGTGATTGTAATAAGATCAACATAAAAATTAATAAGTCGATGTGGAAATGCAACTGATATGTACAAATGTACAAAAAAGGGGACACTGCCCAGTCCATAGTTCACAGGGCCCACGTGGCCACAGGGCTAAGTCCAAGGCCCCACTCGATTCCTGCCCCAATACGGAGAGAACACTGCAGGGGCATCAGTTGGCAAATGGGCAGGCACCTCAGGGGGAGGGAGGCACCTTAGCCGGATGCGGAAACAATAATACTGGTTCTGGAGGGGGCAACATGCCCTGTTCTTGGTCCTGGGGAGTGCACGGCCACAGTCTCTCAAGTGGATGACTTGCCCACTGGTTCTGGGGGGCAACATATCCTGTGCTTGGTCCTAGGAGTGCAAGGCCACAGTTTCTCTAGTGGGTGACCTGCCCGCTGGTTCTGGAGGGGGCAATATGCCCTGTACTTGGTCCTGGGGAGTACAAGGGCACAGTCTCTCAAGTGGGTGTCTTGCCCACTGATTCTGGAGGGGGCAGCATGACCTGTGCTTGATCCTGGGGAGTGCAAGGCCACAGTCTCTCAAGTGGGTGACTTGCCTGCTGGTTCTAGAGGGGGCAACATGCCCTGTGTTTGGTCCTGGGGAGTTTAAGGCCACAGTCTCTCAAGTGGGTGACGTGCTCACTGGTTCTGGTGGGGCAGGCTGCACAGCAGCCCATGGAGGCTGGACTATATAGCGTCCTGCGGCAGTGACGGCTGCACTGTGGTGGTGGTTGTGGGAGGCTCTTGCTCAGCCCCTGCACCCTCCGATGGCTGAACTGTGGTCGTGGTTGTGGGAGGCTCCTGCTCAGCCCCTGCACCCTCCGATGGCTGCACTGTGGTGGTGGTTGTGGGAGGCTCCTGCACCCTCCGATGGCTGCAGTGTAGTGGTGGCTGTGGGAGGCTCCTGCTCATTCCCTGCACCCTCCGATGGCTGCACTGTGGTGGTGGTTGGGGGAGGCTCCTGCTCAGCCCTTGCACCCTCCGATGGCTGCACTGTGGTGGTGGTTGTGGGAGGCTGCTGCTCATTCCCTGCACCCTCCGATGGCTGCACTATGGTGGTGGTTGGGAAGGCTCCCGCTCAGCCCCTGCACTCTAAGATGGCTGTACAACCATGGCTGGCGGTGGGGGCTCAGTGACAGCTGCTGGTGCAGGCTCCTTCCCTGTGGCTGGTGCAGGCTCCTTCCCCTTCTCTGTGGCTGGTGCAGGTTCCTTTCCCTTCTTTGTGCCTGGTGCAGCCTCCTTACCTTCTTTGCAGCTGGTGCAGACTCCTTCCCCTTCTTTGTGGCTGGTGCAGGCTCCTTCCCCTTCAGTATTTGTGGCCTGGAATCCTTTCCACCACGAGTAGGTGCTGCTAACACTGGGCCCGTGGACTGTTTGGCTGAGGTGCTTGGCTGGGTTTTTGCTACCCTGGCCATACGTGCAGGATGGGAGGTAGGGGTAGGGAAGGGGTCAATCTGGGAAAGGAAAAGCTTTTTAGGGACACTGGGGTGGGAAGAGTGAGGAGTAATGGGAATGGAGGATGAGGGAGTGGTTGTTGGAGGTGTTTGTCCGCTGGATTTGGGTGCAGGTACATGGGCTGTATGCTGTTGTCAGGTGGATGGCTGTTGGGTGTCTAAGTGCTTGCGTTTGTGTACTTTAGGAGGGGGGACAGAAACGGTGAGAGAGGACACAGGGGACATGTGCATGGATGTTGTGGAAGTGTCTGCCAGTGAGGTGTGTGTTCTGCTTGGTGTGGTGATGAGGCTGGTAGTGGATGATGATGTAATGCATGCAAGTGTGAGTGTGGATGTAACTGGGTGGGAGGTGGATGAGGAGGAGTAGGAGACAGTGGAAATAGTGGATGTTGTTATGTCTGCAACTGGATTGTGTTTGTGTGAGTGCCTGTGGGATGAAGTGTGGTGTTTGTGTTTGCCTGTGACACTCTGGGGTGTTGTCTTGTGTGCATGCTTGTCTGGCTGTGTGCTTGGGATGGGTTGAGGTTGAGGAGAATGGGACTGGGAAGTGGAAGTTGGAGGGGGGATGGTTGAAACAGGGACAATGGCTGCCATCAGAGAGGAGGCCAGTACCTGGATTGAACTCTGTTGGGCCACCAATCCACGTGAATGCCCTCCAGGAATGAATTAGATTGCTGTGTCTGGGCTTCCAGCCCCTGGATGGCATTCACAATGGTTGACTGCCGTACATACATGGATCTCAGGAGGTCAATAGCCTCCTCACTCAGGGCAGCAGGGCTGACTGGGGCAGGGCCTGAGGTGCCTGGGGCGAAGGAGATGCTCACCCTCCTGGGTGAGCGGGCATGGGCAACTCACTGAGGGGCTACTGGGAGGGCGGTGCTGGTACGGGGTGGCGGCTGTACCTGCAGCTGGGGTGGTCAGAGAGGTGTCCGCCACCACTAGGGAGCTCCCATCGGAGGAGGTATCAGAGTCTGTATTGTCCCCTCCAGTCTCCGCCGTGGTGCTCCCCTTGCCCTCTGTCATTGGTGGACTCTGCCTCCAGGGTCCTGTGGGATGCAGCACCTTCTGTCACCGGTGCCTCTGCTCCTCCACCAGATGATGCTAAAGCACATAATGACAGGATGAAAAAACAAGAAAGGGGGGATAGAGACAAAGGATACACTGGGTCATAGATTGTACCAACACCACCGTTGGCATACACAGCACCCTTATACACAGAGAACAGGCCTACGCACTAGGCATTGCACTACCAGTGAAATGGATACTCAACAAGGAATGAGGAGGAGGTGTTGACACCGTCAACTGCAGCACATCTGGGACCCACGCAGCACTGACCATTAGTGAATGCTAACAAGCTAGGTAAACAGTATTTCCCCTTCATGCCCTTAGCCACCAGAGGACCTACGCGGCTATATCTGGCCTGGCCTGGGGCACCCACTGACACACAACCACCACCGGGATACCACGAGGCGTGAGCTTCAATGATGGCCACTGTACTCACTCTACTGTGGCTGCTGTGATGCCCTCAAGTGCCCATCCAGTGCAGGATAGGCCACGCCAGTATGTAGGCCATCAGGGGGTCAGGGTCTGATGGGCACCCCTTCCTCGTTGGGAGGCCATCCCCAGCTGGGCCTCCGTGGTCTTCCGTGCCTAGCGTCTCAGGTCCTCCACTGTTTGCGACAATGGGTGCTCCGCCTGCCATAGACCCACAGGGTCCGCACCTCCTTGGCGATGGCACTCCATATACCCTTCTTTTGATGGGCGCTGACCTGCAGAGGCAGTACAGACAAGATAACACCATTAGACAAACAGTCCAGCTAGTAACACAAATGGCCCACCATACCCGTTTCATTACCATTGGCACACACATAGCCCAGCACACAACGTGTACACCGCCAAGAGAACATCCACCCACCCCCCTTACACAATGCCTTCACACACAACTCCATGCATTCATGCCACATGCATTGTGCCCACAGCGTACTCACCTGTTGGTCCGGAGGTCCATACAGCAGTCTGTACTGTGGTAGGACCCCATCCACCAGTCGCTCCAACTCCTCAGAAGTGAAGGCTGGGGCCCTTTCCCTGGTCACACGGGCCATGGTAGGTTCCAAGCACAGGTCACAGCAGCACATGCAGTGTACGTCCTCTCCTATGGAAGGTCAGGAAACAAGTGAGGAACATGATGGAAAATGGCGTCGCATCCGTGGCGGTGCATAACGTCACCACTGGCGTAGATCACCATTGGCCACTGTACCCTATAGGGCCCAATTATAACCAATGAGGAGTTGCAAGGCGGTTTACGACCGCCTACCGCCACGGCGCACAACGTCAGCGGCATTACCTCACTTTCACCTGTCCCTCCACACAGGACAGGCAGATCCATTTCTAGGGGGGGGAAACAGACCTATGGATTAATGCTGTGTCACAGGATAAATAGACATATACTTGATAAATTACACTGTCCCATAACATGTTTGCACATTGCGGACTGCTGTTGTGGCACCATTGTTCAGTTTGTGACAGCCTCCTCACTCTTTTTTCCCTTAGATACCTACCGCTGCGGATGAATAGGAGATGGAGACATACCCCCGTGTACAGACCCCTGGTGGACTTGGCTACACTAGAGGACAGGCACATAATACTCACCTATAGACTGGGCAGGCCACAATCACAAAGCTGTGTGCCCAAATGGAGCCTGCCCTGATATCTGCTACCCGTCAGCCCTCTGGGATCCCCCCTCTTGTGCAAGTGCTATCAGTTCTCCATTTCCTGGCAAATGGATCTTTCCAACTGACAGTGGGCTTGGCAGCAGGAATGTCACAGCCAATGGCCTCAATAGTGCTGACAAGAGTGTTGTCTTCCCTGATAAAACACATGTGCAGCTACACTGCATTCCCCCAGGTTGAGGATTTGGCCCCTGTGAAGGCTGGATTCTATGCAATGGGACATATCCCAATATAATTGGTGCTATTGACGGTACACAAATTGCATTTGTCCCCCCCGCCAGAATGAACAGGTGTTCAGGAATAGTGAGAGTTTCCACTCCATGAATGTGCAGATGGTATACTTGGCAGGCAATTCATCTCCCACGTCAATGCTAATTATCCTGGCTCGGTGCATGATGCCTTTGTCCTGAGGAATAGCAGCATCCCAAATGTGATGGCCCAACTACAGAGGCACAGGGTGTGGCTAATAGGTGAGCCATGGTTCCCACTCAGTATATGTTGGTGTATGCCTATGGTGTTGGCCATATAGATAGTGTGTGGCTAAATGTCGTCCCTCGATATTTGGAGGTGACTCTGGTTACCCAAACTTATCATGGCTGATAACCCCTGTAAGGAATGTCAGGACAAGGGCAGATGAATGTTAGAATGAGACAACTTGGCGAACCAGAAGGATCATTGAAAGGACCTTTGGCTTCCTGAAGGCCAGGTTCTGGTGCCTCCATCTGACAGGTGAATCCCTGTGCTACTCACCCAGGAAGGTCTGCCAGATAGTAGTGGCATGTTACATTTTGCACAACCTGGCCCTCAGACACCATCTACCTTTTCTGCAGGAGGAGGAGACTGGAGATGCCCCTGTGGCAGCAGTGGACCCTGTGGACAGTGAGAATGAGGAGGATGAGGATGTGGACAACAGAACATCTGTGATGTGTCAGTACTTCCAATGACACAGAAGTGAGACAACTTTACATTTCTATGACTTTGGTTGTATTCTGTGTGGCATTGGCATGTTTTGTATTTCCTACTTCTTTGCCCACCTACTGTTACCTCTGGATATTTATTTTGCAGATGTTGGTGATTTGACAAATACTCCTGGTGTGATCACAACAGCAAGCTACAGGTCATTAATGTTATGCTCATTCTATGTACAGTTCATTTGCAATGGTGGTAGCTGTTTCAAACAATACATATTTTAAATACATGACATACTTGAAGTCGATTTTAATCAAAGGGTGTTTAATGTAGTGCTAATATATAGAGGGGAAAGTGCAATGGGATGGGGTGATGATGGAGGAAAGTCCAGGGTATTGTTCCAGTCTGTTCATAACACAGGTGCATTGTCCATGGGGACATAGGAAGGGGAGCAATGGCAGTTCAAGATGGACAAGGTGACAGAGTGGGACACAAGGGGGACAATCAGGAGAGTCTCATTTCATGGCTGGGGTCTTGGCAAGTGTCTCTGGCTTCTGTCTGGATCGCAGGGAACGTTTGTGGGGTGGTTCACCTTCTGCAGGGGAGGGGTGCTAGTGACCTGTTGGTCCTGTGGCAGGGCCTCCTGGCCACTAGCGGCAGCAGAAGTGGAGGGCTGTTCAGGTGACTGGCTAGTGGCAGGGGCCCGCTGGTGTGACACTGCCTCCCTTATAATGCTGGCCATGTCTGCTGTTGATGGCCTGCAAGTCCTCCCTGATCTCCTGATACTGTCCCTCCTGCAGCCGCCTGTTCTCCTGCACATTGTCCAGGGTCTGGTCCATCGTGTCCTGGGAATGTTGATAGGCTCCCAGTATATTGGAGAGCACCTCCTGGAGAGTCGGTTCCCTGGCCCTGTCCTCCCCCTGGCATTCAGCAGTCTTCCCAGTGTCCCTGGTGGCCTGTGCCTCTGTCCCCTGAACGGTGTGCCCACTGCCACTGACTCCAGGTCCCTGATTGTCTTGTGTGTGAGGTGTAGCCTGGGGTCCCTGTACAGGTGGGCATACTACTGATTGAAATGTCGGTGGGTGCTGTGATGTTGGTTTCTGATGGGGGAGGTTCTGTGGTGGTCTGTGACTGGGCTTGGGTGACCGGCTGTCCAGTGGTCCCTGATGGGCCAGTTAGATCGTCCAGATCCTGAAGACCAGAGTTACTGTCATCATTGTGGGCCTCTTCTGTTGGGGGACTGGATACTGATGGCACCTCCTCTCCCGTGACATTGGCTGGGGTACCTGTGGGGATGTAAATGATGTATGATGCTTCATGTGTATGACATATTGTACATCCCTGGCTTCACCTCTATGGTTGTTGTTGCCCTGTCAGCTTTTATTTGTGTATGTTGGTGTGTGGTGGGATTGTTAGTTTCCCTATGCTGTGCATGCTTTAGTGATGAGTGTCCATGCAGGGCTGTAAGGGGTGTCCATGCATTTGTACAGCATGCAGGGCTTGGCATTGGGATTAGTGCGATTTGATGGTGGAGTGTGTGGGATGGAGTTGAGTGATGGGAGTGAGGGGGGTATGTGATGGCATGCAGGTATGGGGGGTGATAATTGTTGAAAGTTGACTTATCTGAATCCAGTCCTCCTCTGACTCCGGCCAGGCCCTCAGGATGCAGTATTGCCAAGACTTGCACATCCCATGCTGTGAGTTGTGGGGGAGGAGGTGGGGGTCCACCGCCAGTCCTCTGTATAGGGAGCTGGTGTCTTGCTGCTATGGAATGTACACTCCATCCTTACTGATGTCGTCCCTTGTTCTTGGGTGCTGTCCCACGGCGTTGACCCTGTCCACGATTCTCCGCCATAGCTCCATCTTCCTGGCTATTGATATTTGCTGCACCTGTGCTCCAAATAGCTGTGGCTCTACCCTGACAATTCACCATGACCCTTAACTGCTCCTCAGTGAAACGGGGGTGCCTTTGTGGTGCTATGGGTGTTGTGTGATGTGTATTGGTGAGGGTGTGTTGAGTAATGTGTTGGGGTGTGTGATGTGGAGTGCATGAGGGGTGTATGGGTGTGAGTGGTGTATGGCTCTAGTTGTCGCAGTGGTCTTGGTGTCAGTCTGGTGGCTATCATTTGTATTTGTAAGGGGTTGTAGGTAATGTGGGTGTGTGTTTTAGAATGGTGGGGGTGTGTGGGTGTGATGTGTGTATTGGTGTCAGGTGGTTGTTGTTTGAATTGTCCAATGTGGTGTTGTTTTGACTGTGGGTGTCCAATGTGAGAGCAGTGGCATGTACCGCCAATGGTTTACCGCCGTTGAATGTCAGCCATCGCGATTCATGAGTCATAATGTGGTGGGCGTTGTCCTGTTGGCGTAACGGTGTGGGTTTTGGGATCGCCACTTTTGCACTGACCTTTTGTCTGGCGGATTTGTGTATGTGGCTGAATTCTGTTGGATTGGGGTGTGTGTTATAATATGGTGAACGGATATCCACCACCGCTGCAGTAAGTTGGCGGCTGTCAGCGTGGTGGTTAGTGGGATTTACTGCCAGGGTCATAATGAGGGCCTTTATCTCTAGCTAGTTCCCATCACTAGAGTGGGTCTCTCCAGCACCAGTGATGTTGGTCCCCGTATGGTCCCTGAGGAACAGTTGGGGAATGGACCTGCTGTGGGACCCTTGATGGTGTGAATTCTGTGAACTGCCATTTGGCTTGGTTGACACACAGGTGTCGTTCAAATAGCCTGGAGGCTGAGGAACCTGAGGAGTGTGGCAGGGAGCATGTTCTGATGCTGGCTGGGGAAGACACCAACAAACTAGTGAGAAGCAGAAACTCAGGCAGAGGGCAAGTCTGGCAAGGAAGCTTTTAAAACATAGACCCATATTTATACTTCAGTTGTGCCGAATTTACGTCATTTTGTTTTGTACGCGAATTTTGCGCAAACCTAACTCCATATTTATATTTTGACTTTAGACACGTCTAACGTCAAAATACAGGAGTTTGCACCATTTTTTGGATGCGTGCACCTACCTTGCATCAATGAGATGTAAGGTAGGCATTCCCATCTAAAAAATGGTGCATTCCCACCAGAGGGAAACCTGAGGATGTGGACCCCATCCCGGGTAAGTCCAGGTAAGTATTTTTTTGCCATCGGGCCTAACCTGGGGCCCCCTGCATGGCACAGGGTTCAATGGCCATTCCCAGGGGACACTTGTCCCCTGTGCTGGCTATTGGGGTGGTGGGCATGACTCCTGTCTTCACTAAGACAGGAGTCATGTTTTTAGTGGTTGTGCACCAGGAAATGGCGCTAGTCTGTTTAGAGGCATTTTTGTGAAATATTTACCATTTAGAGGCAATTAGGCTGGACAAAAATGTACCTGAGGGTCAGACTTGTTTCCCAGAAAGGAAAACGAGACCAAGATCATCCAAATCAGCCATACGGGGCCTGAGAAACAAGCCTTTAAAGCCTAGTTTCCTGGGAGATACGGAGCAAGTAGCATTCCCTAATATTTCTCTAAAACTGCTCTGGAGAGGGGAAAGCTCCAGGGGATCAGTGCAACCATCTTATTTTAATTTTTATGTGGGGGCTGTGTGAGTTGGGCCCATTTCACCGTGGTCTCTTGAGACTCCCAGTTATTAACGGGGACCACCGAAGGGGCCATGCCCATATGCTGCTCTTGCCCCTGTGTCGGGGGGGCACACCAGGCTTCAGCTTCTTCCTCCCCACATGAACCATGGGTGGGGAAGAGAGAGAATGTTGGCTCCCATGCCTACCCAAAGCTGCTTGACAAATGAAAAGAATGCAGTCCTCCACATGAATCATGAAAGGCAGTGCCATGGGCCCCACAGCTGATCACAGGTGCATCATAATTACCATAAGGTTCCTCGTGATGCCCCAAGAGCAGGAAGGGAGCATGATGTACCGAATGGGAATAGTGGAGTACAGTTAAGATTGCCTGTTTATTAGCTCTCAACAATCACCCTCTGGTGTCCTATAACAACTGGCCTCCCTTCTTAATCCACCTCACTGTCTGGTGAAACAGACTCTGGCTGCAGTGCAGTTCAGATACTGAACAGCAGCAGCAGCTCTGTACAATCTGTATATATTAACAACAATTTGTCTGTGTATTTAAAGCTTTATGTATTGTAAATATTGCATCATTATTTCCGGCGTGCATAATTTATTGAGATGGGTGGAAGGGAGTCAATGTAGCATTGATTCAAATTTGTGTCATGCGGATCACTACTTTGTGTCAAGTGAAATGCTTTCAACTTATCAACTTATCCTTCTATGCTAACAAACAGTTTAACAGCCGTGAGAAAAGGCAGCAAAGACAGCCAATGTATAAAAATAATTCAACCTTGTTTAATTACATCATGCTTGGATCACTGTTTATCCAGAATGTTTTAGACATAGAGATTCAAATACACAATTTAGATAAAAGGAGATCAAAAGTAGGTGAAACAAATGGGAATATCCTGTCACAAGTTAAAGCCTCCCTTGCCATGCTGCCCCCCAAAGGCATGTCTCTCTTCTCCTTCTAGATGTTTGTCTGTCTTCTCCTTCCATGCTCTTCCCTGGATTACAATACAAGACAGAGAACTCAACATACCAAAGAAACACTGCATACCTCACCATAGTCAATTGGCTAAGGAGCCGACTGTGAGCTTGATGGCTGGTGTTTTAATCCAATTTCATTAGTATATCTATTCACAGTTAATATGTTCCAGGTACAAAAGTTTCCTTTCTTGGCGACTTTCAGAACAAAAGTCACTAATGTGGAACTTCTGTAAATATGAAAAAGTCAATATATTATAAATAAAATTCCTATTTCCGAGGAGAGGTTTTAAAAAAGACTCTTGTAAGGAGTGTCTGTTTACCCTGCCCCCAGCCAAATAGTACACATTCTGTTATTTACCTAGAGGCTGGCAAAATAGTACCTTATATCTCTGCTGTTTAGCCGGCCATAGACTAAATAGTAGAGAGGATGTACAATTTGACCAGCGACCAGATAGTGTGAAGAAGGTCTTTATTTAGAGAACCATAAAGAAAAAAGGGACTCTAGCATATGGTAGTGTGGTAGCTTTCTTATAATGGGGACGCAAGACATATGAAGCATTTGAAATTAAGTGCATATACAAATATACAATAGTGTGTAAAAAAAAACAATACGTGCGTAAATTAAGTTAAGCTATTTGCAGATGAAAAAACTAAAAACAATTTTGGATAAAACATTTATGTCATATTATTATTCAAATAAGACACAGAAATGAAACAGAAGTTTCAGGATGTGGCACACATATACTTTGTGCTATAGTCAGGGAGTATTAGGCTGTCATCAAAGAATACTCAGTATGAATTTAAAGCATGTTACATTGTTTTATTCACAATGAGAATGGTCCTTATGATGATTTTTGAGGGCTGGGCTCTGTTTGGGCTTCTTATGAAAGGTGCTGTGCTGGTTTTAGGCTTCTGTTTAGGGGGACCTGCGGTTGCTTAGTATTTCAATCTTGGCATTGCGGCAGCAAGCAGGAAATGCAGACAAATAGGTGACATCTGGGCCTCAGAGAGAAGGACACATACCATAGGTAATTGGTGTTTGGGGGCACAGTGCTTTGGGGCACTTGCAGGAGGTAAATTGAGTGAGACACTGTAAAAGGGCTTTGTGGAAAGGGGAATGGAAAGCAGGACACAGGTAAGCAATGCATCTGGGTAATTCAGAGGAATTAACTCTGCTGCCTGTGAATAAACACATTTTCCATATTATTCACCCAGCAGAGTAGGTTTAGGGCATTGGTGATTATTGGTCCCATGTCACGAGTGGCCCTTTCAGCCACACTGACAAATTAGTCACCTGCACAATGCATTTTGGAAACGGTTGTTTTAATTTTTAACATGTTAAACAGTGTAAGGTCCTGTCTCCACTGGGCTCTCATTTCTGTACTTGACATTGCTGTCTCAGCAAATGAAATCTTAAAGCCCGAAAAAAATCTGTGTGACAGGACTGAAGGCTGCACCCTGACTAAAGTCATTGTGGAGGGGTGCTGGGAAAGAAGCAGTAGAAGGAGGAGGAGGAGGATCAAAAGTAGCAGAATAAAGGCTAAGAGGTGAACCACTAAGAGGGCCAAGATGATCAGTGCCACAAGGATCAGGACGACAAGAACTAGGACCAGGCAGACCTAATCTATGAGGAACAAGTTGACCAATGCCAGCAGGGACCAGGAACAAATAAACATTGAGGTACAGGACAATGAATAACAGCACTAGAGGTGCAGAGGCCAGGGTTAGAGGATCAGGAGGGCCACACAGATGTGGAACAACATATCTAAAGCCAGTGGACATGGGCTAGAAGGAACAGGAAGTCCAGAGGTAGAAGGAACAGAATGCCCAGGACCATAATGACAATGAGGGCTATGAGGGCCTATGCATTGACTAGGACCAGAGGGATGATGACATTCAGAGCCAGGAGAAGCATACCCAAGTTGACAGACCAAAGAGAACCAGTACCAGGAATCCAATAATAATAAATAATAAATCAAGGAGGACCCTGGTGCAAGAAGCAAAAGGGCCAAGACCACGAAGACCACAACCAAAACTACCAGGGTTAGCAAGCCTTGGAGACCCTAGATTAGAATGACCAGGGGTTATAAAGGACAAGGAAGTCCAGTGGGACCAGGATCAGAAGGTTCAGGAGTGTCAGACACAGGGGGATTTTAAACCAGTGTTAACAGAACTACATGAACCAGGGTGATCCACAACATAGGACCTACGAGGACCAGTGCCAGAGGGATGAAAAAGGCCAGACTCAATAGAACCATTACTATGAGGACAATAATAGAGGGGCCCAGAGCTAGATAGACAAGACCAAGGTAAAATAGGCTCAGTAGAAGGACCAGGAGCTAAGAGGGCTAAGGAAACCAACGCCAGTGGAACTAGCACCAAAAGACCGAATACATGAAGACCAGACAAAGGCGTACCAGAACTAAGACCAGGACTACAAGGAACAAAGTGACCAAGTCAGACGGATTAGGTACAGGCAAATGAGGGAACTAGATAATCTAAGGGAGCAGGACCAGGAAGACTGATGGACAAGAATTAGGTTGAAGAAGATGACAAGGTCCAGGACAGGTAGCCTGTGAAACATGAGACCCAGAATCCAAATCACTAGGGACAGGAGTACATCAGAATGATGACCAGTCAAATAAGGACCAGAAAGTATAAGGGCAGGAAATTCTTAGAAAAGCATAAACCAGAGGTCAAAGAACATCAGAATTAGGAAAGGCTAGGATGATTTGTGACAGGCCAAGTTATTGCGAATCCATGAGGGCAAGGAGTAGGAGAATGAGGGCTAGGAATATTCAGTCCAGATTGAAGAGGACTACAAAGATCAGGACCTAATGGTCAATTGCTAGAATGTCCATGATACATGGATAAGTAGGACAGGAATCTATGTGTGCTGCAGAATGCAGCACGAAAAAAAAGAGTAAGCAACGTACAGCATTACAGATATTTCTCCTTGTTGCACCTCTCCTTGTTGCACCTCAAATGGAAGGTGTACCATTTTTGATGCAATCTTTGGTGTACTCGTATTTGTAAATCTGAGATTGTATCAAAATCCCTGGGTGGATGCACTGGAATGCTCATGCTACATCTGTGGAACTTCTTCTCAACACAGGGTAACGCAAGGTAGCAATTTGCGCTACCTTGTGTTACTCTGGATTTACTAAGGCACGCTTAGCCATGGAAGATGGCTTTGCGCTGCTTGGTAAATTCCATTAAGGTGCTTGTGTTGCCTTGCAACTTCTTGTAAGATGCAAGAGCAACACAAGTCCTTAGTAAATCTACCCCTAAGTGTGTAGTAGTAAGACTTCTTGTGTGATGAAAGTGCATGGGCCAGTGGGATGCATTTTGCATAACATCACAAGATAGTAGATACAGCTTCTCTACACAGTGGATGTGTATTGAATGCATCCCTGTGAATATAGGGTGAAGAATCAGAACGGAAGTGAGAAAGAATGGAGAAAAGGCTACTCCCAAAAATTCTGTGAGGTCCTTTTTAGCAAAGGACTGCTGATTAGGTCCTCCTAAGTAACTACATAGGGTAGATGGTGAAAGTAACACATAGGTCATAGGTTTCTCTTGTTAAAGGTCTAAAAGTTTCTTAGCGGGGCTGCCCTTTTGTCAGTGCCTGATTACTCCTCACCGACTCCGAAAGGCTGATGACAGCCAGGTGCTGAGATCTCATGCTTCATTGTGTCCGTGTTTTGGATACTTGTGTTTGGAGCTAGCACTATTGCTACTGCTGTGAGAGCCATCACCTAGCACAATGGCTGTGTCTGAGTGACAGCCAGATAATGATATTTGAAAGATAAACACCCCAAATCAGTTCTGAAACCATAATAGTGCATCCACATCCCCTATCTGGAAATAAGTATTAAAGTGGAATGGTGAAATGATCAATCAGTATGTCACAAGAATAGAGGTGTATCAACATGTCTCTGTTTATTAAGAGTCAAATTTTTTACAATACTTGTAATAAAGTCAATGAATAAATACCTCTGTGAGGTTTTTTTACTTCTATCTTCGATGCCTATATGTCTTTCTCTGATTTACTGGGGGAAATCATTCATATTCCAATTACATTCAGTTCACTTAATTATTTTCCCATTCCTTTGCTTGTGGCTTCTGGGCAGAATACTTCCTCTCATAGCCCGACAATGTATGGATCGTCAAGGGAAGGACTTCATACCATCTACTCTATTGAGAATAAAAGTTGGATTTAAGGGACAGGAAAAAAAAAATAACTCAGTCAAAGCTGGAAATCTCCCAGCATGTGGGTTTGTTTTTTCTGCTTTGGGAGTTTGTTGTTGAAAAACAAAAAATTATTTCAAAGTTTGCTAATTGGACGTCATGTCTGACTTTACTGACCTTCAAATGTTTCATGCATAGAAAGGAACAGCCATGATAGCAGTTCCTGCCTATGTAAAGAGATGTCCAAAGGGCCAACCGAGAACTTCACACAGTGGCAAGGAAGATGAGATGGAAAACACTGCAAAGAGAAGATTTCAAGTGTATCTCTGAAGGTTGTGAACAGTTGATTTCTGTTAAGAGGTGTGAAAACACCCAGGACATCGCAACAGATTCAATGACTCTTTGTTCTTTTCTTTTATGGAGGGAGTGGGAGGATTGGTGGGTTCCAGAGTGTCTCTTAAGTAGTCCTTTGCACTACACCCACCCCTCCAAGGCCCCTCTCACAGTGAATGTCCCTCAGGATGTCGGAGGTATTGTCCTCCACCGTCCTGACGGAGTTAACTCCATTGAAACTCTAAATCAGGCCAATAGTTGTTCTTACGTCTGTCATGAAATTGGAATGAAGCCTCTTAATTATGCTGTGTTGGTCACTTCATATTCAGCCCTTTACCATTATTTCTATTTTGATAAAATCATCCTAACTTTTAGATGACTCTATGTTACTGGGGCTCAACATTTTCATTCCTTGTTTTCAGTTTTACAGATCATTGTTTCTAGGTGTTTTAATCTGATTTGTTTAATTGAACTGACCCAAAACTAATAATTCCAGTAGGCACTGATTTGCTGCAGAAAAAGAGGTGTTCTCATAACATGGAGCCTTTTGGTAATCCTATATCTGGCCCTTGTCCATAGCCATGGCTTTGTAATGGATATCTGGCTTTAGAAGAGTAAACAGAGTCTTTAAAAGAGTAAACAGAGTCTTGAAAAGATTCTAATCATCTTTATCATTAGTCACATCTGCAGCTAAGTGTAAAGTAGTAGGAGCATTCGTGTGGCACAAGACAGCTCCATAAAGGGCCTCCTAAGTTGGTATGTCTTGGGCCATGGTGTAGTGCAGTGACACTCTGTGCCACGTCTGTCAAAATATCTTGGAAACATTCAAACATTTGGGACCTTTAGATAGTAAGTTAGTGCCTCCATCTAAGCCAGTTTTATCACTAAGAGCAAAATCACAAGGTTTGCGACCTTATCATTATGTACAAATCAATTTTTATGAGTTGGAAATTTCTTTAGATTAGTGAAATGACTTTTGTAGTTGTTTCTGAAATGCAAATAAAAGGGTTCATGAAATGGATTTCTTCCTGCGCTTTCCAATTTGGAGAGAAATGTATTGAGAGTTTGTGACTGCAATTTCTGTTGCAAACCATTGATGAGCTAACAACTGCCAAGTTGGGGTGGTAAGTAATTTGCAAAGGGGGAGGGGATCCCTTATGAAATGATGTTGGCAGCCTCATGGGGGAGAATGTTTCAAAAAACCGCCTGCCAAACAGTGAGGAATCTCTACTGTATAGACAGTGACCAGGTAAACAGTGAAGTTGTTCTGCTATTGGCACGACTGCTGGCCAAACGGTACAGCATCTCTACCGGTTAGCCAGCAGCCTGGTAAATAGTGAAGCTTATCTGCTACTTGCCCAGCTGTCAGCCAAATAGTGCAGAATCTCAACTATTTAGTAGCAGCCAGGTAAATATGTAAATTTCCCTGCTATGTGCACAGTTGTCGGATGAACAGTGCAGAATCTCTACTGTTTAGCCAGCTTCCTGGGAAATGGTGAAGGTTTTCTGCTATTTGCATAGCTGCCACCCATATGGTGGAACATCTCTACTATTTAGTCAACAGCTTGGTAAATATTTACATTTTCCTGCTGTATGAATGGCTTCCAGATGGACAGTGCAGAATCTGTACTATTTAAATAGTGGTCAGGTAAATACTGAGGTTTTCTGCTATTTGTATTGCCACCAGCCGAACAGTTCAGAATCTCTACTGTTTAGCCAACTATTTGCACCACCATCAGCCAATCAGTCCTGGATCTTTAATACTTAGCCAACGTTTGGGTAAATGGTGAAGTTTCTTTGCCATTTCCACCGCTGTCAGTCAAACAGTGCACAATCTCTATTATTAAGCCAGAAGTCGGGTACATAGTGACGTTTCTTTGCTATTTTCAAGGCCGCTGGCCAAAAAGTAAATGATTTCTACTATCTAGTCAGCGGCTGAATAAATCACAGAAAAAAACACTATTTATCCCACCTTTTATAAAACATAAAAAAATGTATAAAGCATAGTGTGCTCGGATCGGATCTCACTTCACACTGGCATTTTGACCGTTCCTTAGGCCATTGACCCATGGCTAATATTCAAACTGAGGCATGTCAGGATAAAATGACGCTGCACTTAAACTACCATAGTAAGATTTGGTTGGATTCCATCATTAGACAAGAGTGACAGATAAGGTGTCCCTGCAGATTTTTAACACCCATTCACGGCCCACTCTTTTTCCTTGACATGATTAAACAAGTTTTTCAGTTCAAGTTTACAACAGTATACAATGGACTCTGGTTTGATAAAAGAAACAGATTCCTCCAAAATGCTACACTTATTTTTAACGTGTTCAAGCCAAGGAATATTACGTCCATGGTCCAAATATAAACAAAGTTTTAAAACGGCTCTGGTAATGAGGTTACAGATTTCACTCATATTAAGTGCCACATAAGCACAGACCATACATTCAGAGTATCCTCAAGGTAATCCATTCCTAGTTTCTTTTGTAGAATATGAGAGGAAGTGCTCTGTGGTGCTGAATGAACCTCCTTAAAAATGATTTTATGTCCTTTGCAACACTCATTGTCAGTAAACCCCCAAATCCCAGCACCAAACAGATGTGTAGCATAGGCCCCTGTGGTGCAGCGGGGGCCCCCAGCCTCCAGGTGGGTCACCTCAGCAAATGTGGTTGGTGGTGGACCAGGGAGCTGGGTATCCCCATCTACTTAGCAGGAGGGCCCCCTCAAGTTTTGTTACACCACTGGCACCAAACAGGGCTGCATTTAAGATACAAACTTTTATAGACAGAGTTAATTCCTTTAATTAGGTTATTGCCTAATTTGGAAGCAAATCCAAAAATACTCTCCATTGATTTCTTACGTTTCTGAGTTCTGGCAGTTCGCAGATGCCTCAACACTCAAAAGGTGATCCAACCACTGGCTATCACTAGGGGTAGCATCCCAACCTATTGTTATTTTGCTAACTATGCTAACTCAGTTTGGACACAGCCATACACAAATCAGTCTTGACAAAGTTCTTCATGGGAACAGTTCAGCCCGAACTGCCAGGACAGGTCCTCCCTGAACCAGAACACAAACAACCCAGGACCTGTTTCGCCCTTGTTATGGGCTCATCAGCCAGGTACAGTCTGGTTCCAGTGACACAATGAGCATGGAACACACAAGATACAATGCACCATGGCGGTAGTTAGGGAACTAGCATCAGTATTTTTTATGCTAGTACAGAGCTTTGCACGATTAGCGTAAAAAATGTTGACGCTAATCCTGCAAAGCCCATCGAGGCAATTGAAAACAATGGTGTGCCTCCTTTTAACGCCTGCTTGAGCAGGCATTAAAGTGCCAAAAAAAATGACGCAAAGAAATCTCTTAGATTTCTTTGCGCCATTTTTTTGGCCTCCCTATCGGGGGAATGTCCCTTTGCATGCATTATGCCTGGTGCAGGCATTATGTAGCACAAAGGGTTACAAAGTGGCGCAATGCATGCATTTCATCACTTTGTAAATTTGGCACAGCAATTTTGGCCTCATTGGGCCACATTAGTGTGAAACAAATTATGCTAATATGGCACAAGGAGGTGCTAGAGGCTCTTAAATCTACCCCTGAAAGCAGAGTTATGTTTGCTGTGGTCTGCTTTATAACCTATCCAAGTATCAAAGCATGCGTGGAGTTAAATTAGTATCACATTCACTAGCGCATGTGTGTGCAAGTGTGTTTTGCAAACATATATGTGTGTGTGTGTGTTTTGGTCTATGTGTGTATGAAAGTATGTGTATGCGTTTGTATGTGTGTGTGTGTGTATATGTGTTTGTGTGGTGCTTGTGTATTTATTTGTATGAAAGTTTCTGTCTTCATCTGTTGTAAGTATGTGTGAGTTAGTAAGTGCGCAAGTATTTTTATAAGCGTTCAGCGGTCTCAGGCATGATCTCTGGTGTCACCTGATAAGTTTAAATAATGGAAACACTGAGGTGTGCAGTGCAAAACAGAAAAAAACATTCTCAGCTCCAGAAACAACCTGCAAATTTGGTATGGTTGAAAAAACGCAGGGGCAGTGAGGGCACTCATTGTTCCACGGATGGCATAAAATGTGCTCCTTGTAGTTTAAATGATGACTTTGGGTATTGAACGTTATCTTGCTGAAAAGCAGACACTAAGAGAGCAGATCAAAAAGGCACCAGACCAGTGAGAGCCCTCAAGAGTCACTAAGGGCCTCATTACGAGTCTGGCGGACTCGTGGATAGCGATCTGACCCTCATATTACAACCCTGGTGGTCGGGCCACCAGAGAACTGCCAGCTCTGCCAGGATTAGAGATCCCAGCGGTCTTGTGGTGGCGGCCGTCCTAATCCAACCCCCTTCTATGCCAGCAGTTTCACTGCTGTACCACCGTCATGAAAGTGCAGGTGGAAAACGGGTGCAGGGGGACCCCAACACTGTCCATGCACGTGGTATGGGCTGTCCTGGGGCCCCAGGCCAGCACCATTGCAATTTTCACTGTCTACTTTGCATTGCTTCAATTACGAGCTGGAGACAATGCTGTAGGCTGTTTCCCGCAAGGCCAGTGGGCAGAAACTCAGGTTCCCGCCCGACGACCTAGCATAAAACTTAATGGGGCCGACAGGGAAGTAGCCTGTGTGGCGGCAACCTCCCCATCAGAAGTTCAGCGGACGGTATAAACTGTCCCCCAAACTCATAATCAGTCCCTAGATGCAGAGAAGACACAAACAGTGAATGCAAATTATGGAGGCAAAAAATAACTTACTGTATCATATTACCTAAAAAGCTAGAATTGTGGAAGATATGTAGTTAATTGCTGAATTAAATTTTTTGTTTTTGCGCGAGCTTTTTTTTTTTTGTCTTTGATCGCTGGCTTTTGGAGCATGCCATCGGCAATCTTAATGCATTCATTATGTTTGGCAGCCTTGTTGAAATAAGATGGCTTTTTTAAAATAGTGCACAAACTGGTCACCAAGACCCTGATGTACTTATGTTTCACAATTGTGTCTTTCCATTAGATACCATGACACATACTATAGAACCCTTACAGTCAGTAAAATTTAGAAACCATACCACATTCTTTGGTCCTTTGATTCAAAATGTCAATGTGATGGAAAACTTTTAAGGTGCACCAGAGGCACTCTAAATGCATTTATTTTGTTAGCCAGTCTTGTTGTTTCAAAATACCGCACAGTCAATGTAATGTACTGAATTGAAGATGGTAAAGCCTGAGAGCTGTTTTAAGGCATCGTGTTTGTTTTTGCAGCAGATTTCAATGTAGTAAACTGGTAACACCAAGAAGTGGTGGAATATCTTGCAGGTCATAAAAAAGTAGAGTGTATGTTAATTTCTTTTTTTAAATCCCGCACAACATGATTGATAACAAAGATGTTTAAAACTGCTTTTTATCCCATTTGGTTTTTTCAGAATATAATCTGTGCCTCAATTACATACATTTTTATTTGAGTATTTACACATATTTGAAGAGGTTAACTTTTAAATATGGATATAGAAAAAATGTAGTTCATAAGTCTTGAGAGTTACTCATTCACATGTTTAAAAATGTCCATCTGTTTTATTGTTTTTAAAATACTTTTTTAGAGTAATGGGACATTCGACGCCTCCTCAGGGGTAGTAAGCGCTATATAAATACTATTACAATTACAATTACAATTACAATTAAAGAGGCTATCCTGGTTGCAGTCCTTTGATGGCTGAAAAGTGGTAGGCTTTGCATGTACCAGATTAGAGACTGTTGAAAAGTGGGCCTTGAGCTGAATATGAGATTAAATTGTGTGATCAGAAAAGAAAAAAATATCAAATGTTGTAAGGAGGACTTCTCCTTTGACAGAAAAGGTCATGAAATGGTTCAAGCGTTACCTTCTTTTAAAGATACTGTCTTAAAAGCTGCATCGACCTTAAATAATATTTCAGACTGAAGCTGAAAAAACAACCTCGTGAACAGGGCAGAACACATCCAAGGCTGTGCTCATTCCTGCCTGTGAAGAGGGAAGACGAGGGCAAGGGATTTGAAAGAAGGCACACATGAAACGTGGGGGAATGGAAAGGCGGAGTTTTGGTTTTGAAAAGCAAACAACCAATGACCTTGACATTCTAGGGGGCAGATTTACTAACTTCTGGAGTAAGGCAACACAGCAAGACAGCTTGCTCTGCCTAACGTCAAATGGAGAGGGCATGGAATGCACCATAATATCTAATATATGATGCATTCCTGCTATCCCTCTGCACTGGCGCATTTGTTGCTGCCAAGCGCCAACACAGGCACCCTTGCCCAATGGTGTAAGGGGGCTGCGTTACAGGCAGAATTGTTTTTGTGCAGGAAGAGACACCTTCCCACAAAAAAACAATCCTCAGAAACATTTTTCTCTATCTATGGGTGTTGCAGAATGCAGGAGGAAATAACAAAGAAAAATAAACATATATCTCCTCGTTACACCTCACCTGGGAAGGAGTAGTATTGAGACGCATTCCCATATTTACGCGTCTTAGTAAACCTGGAAATGAGGCAAACACCATGGGTGGATTCATGGGAACACCCACATTCCACCCATGGAACGCCTTTCCAGAGCAGAGCACTGTACAGCGGCAACCTGCATTGCCTTGCGTTACTCCAGATTTACTGAGGCTATAGAGCCATGCAAGATGTAAAGTAAATCTGAATTAAGGGCTTGCTTTGCCTTGTGTCTCCTTGCATGATGCAACAGCATCGCAAGCCCTTAGTAAATCTGGGCCTAGGTGTTTTCTCCCATGGTATGAGGATCATTTTTAGTGTTTTTTTGTGACTACCAAGCTTTTATTGGTGGTCCCAAACAGAAAAAATAATTTCTGTCAGAACATTCAGCCTAAATAAATCTGTTGGGCAAAGGTTACAGCAGGTAGAGCCTGTGTGGGCTCTGCAGCATAAACAGGATTGACTATACACTCTAACTAGAACAGATGAACTGTCAGTTTGGCAGAAAAGGTACTTCACTACGTTTATGAAAGAGTCCCCTTTCCAAATAATCCCCAGTGTCTGTTCATCAATGTGGAAGGCATTGTAAAATGTGTTAGACAGTCGGGTGTGCTGTAGAGCAAGTGCTTCCATAAAACAGGCTGGTTGCACTGTGACTGATACATGACTGCTGACCAAGACTACAAAGGTGTGAAATGTCCACATTGTAAAATTAATTTTTCTGCAAGAAAAGAACATGTGTTCTATGACTAAAGACAAAACTCAGACCAAAATTTAAATTTGATATACAATGTACTGCACAAGCCCAGCTACATATTTGCCCATCATCTAACCTCCGATTAAAACTGTAAGTTTGCAGGAAATTCCTTAGTGAATGATTTCCTTACTATCTTCTGGTAAAAAAACTTCATGTGATATACAACAGTGGCTCATAATTCCAAAATATCTAACTCATTCTTCTTCTTGCAAAAAATTATTCACGAAAAGGTGTCTGAAGAACTCATCACTCAAAGCTCAAAACTGGTGCTGCTCGTGGTGGTTCGTTTGCATGTAAAACGCATTGACTTTCTATATTTTCTACCTTTTCTGCCCATGAAATTGAGTACATTGCCAAAAACCCTTGTTTCTAAAGTTTATTTCCCACACTTTGCAATACTTCTATGAATCACAATTATGCAAGGCCTGTTCTTTCACCAAACTTCTATGGTGTTATTACTTGATGCCTGTGGAAAAAAATAGGGTTTTTTAAATGGTGGCAGTAAACAGCGACAATAACTTTGATTTTCAAGAAAATGTACTCATAAGCAAAGCTTGTAGCCTAATTACTGATAGTGTCATACAAATGGCAAAACAAGAAATTGTTCTGTAGCTGAGCATCTCTGAGGTGTGAATGTGATGTTTGCTCCAACGTGTTGGCTACCTCCATGCACGTGTAAACAGCGTAAAAGCTTAGCATTGGTGCCAATCAATTTGTAAAGTGGTAAACAAAAGCATTATTGTAAATCTCCATTCAGTGGTTAATGTACATCTCTGAAACGTATTCAGCATGCCTTGCAGAGTGATGAACATCAGGTGGGGCCATGTTTCCAAGGCGTAGGTAATGGTGTGCCAACCCCTTTTAAATATAACTGGTGTTTCTATGATGGTTGTCTCCAATGTACAAACTCAACAAGTTTAACAGTCTGTTGGGTACCAAATTTGAGCTAATTCACCACGGAGCTTGATTAAATGCCCATTATGTTGAGTAGATGGATTGCTGAGATCCTAGTGGATGCATGAGTGGTTAGACATGGAAAAATCAAATGACGACAACTCTCCTTTCATTATGAACTGAAACATTCTCCAGCCTCCTGAGCACGGCAATACTTTATTTGGTGCCTGACTAAAATACAGTTCTATAGTTACACAAGAAAGAGAACGATAATGAGAAAATGCACTACTATGATTCCTCAAGTCTGTATCATTACATGAGCAAGATGAAACTGGCCCTTTAGAATATCCATGCATCATTTATAGGGATTTCAAAGACCTTAAAGCATACTTTGACCCAATTAAATGTCAAGTCTACCTTTCTAGAAGGCTTTCTTTTTCTGTTGAGGGAAAACTAAACTTCCCACTGCCAGTGGAGCAGTGAAAGCAAACAAACAAGTTAGTACAGACACTGTGATGAGAAAAGCCAATCACAAATACTTGTTGTAGCCTAGAGTTGAAGGCTGCTCTGGAGAAATACGTCAGGACTTGAAAAATATATGAAAATGTGCCGCTGTAAGAGGACTACGCTGGAAGTCTTTTCTGAGTATATTATATTATTTCCCAGACATAAGCAGTAGGATATGAAATTTCAGAGTGGTGCAACAGTGATGTTGCAAAGCTCAAATTTATTGCTGATTTCTGCATACATTAAGGTATTCCTCTGAGACTTGAATGAATAGATGTTAACCTTGCCAGGTGCCACTTAGGAACTTTGGTTCACTTCTCTGAGGTAATAATTTTCTAAACCGACAAACTTACCAAACATTGAAATCATCACAGATCCCGATGTGCTGTATAAATAACTATTTTGCTTTTGTTATGGATTCTCAAGTTGTGAGTTTATAGACAATAAAACTGTTTCTGTGTTGAAAATACACAAAAGAGTACCCAACTACATGTAACTATATATCTTCATAATGAGTTTCAAGAACATAATGCTCATTTAGAGATTTACAGAGTGATGGATAAACTTCAGGACAAGTGTTTGTTTCACCATACAGACTCAGTTATTTTCATGAACAGTCTGTGAAATGAAGACCCTTTGCTTGGGGATTATTTGAGAGCTATGACCAGTCAACTAGACACCCACGAACACATTATAACATTTGTGTCTGAAAGTCTAAAAATCTATTTGCACATGTTATTGGACCAGAAATGTTCTCTGCATGGTTTGCGGCATGTATCTCTGTCTTGAATGCCCAGCTGCATGTGAAAGTGATCTGGTGTGTGTGCAGAAGCCTAGGCCTACTCCTGACAATGTGATGTCCAGAACTTTTTCTGTGACCTGGAAGGCACGCCAAGCATGCTCTCAGACTTCTGTCCATCACCTGGGTGTATCACATGAAGCAATGGTGGCAGCATACCATTTATTTGAATCTATATTGTGGTCTGGGCTTTTTGTTGTGTCAGTGGAGATACGGTCTACTGAACCCTCTCATGTAAAGTTCTGCTTTGATGTGCAGTTCCAGAACTTGTTACTGACATCAAATGTGCAAGTTCAATGGGTTTGTGTGTGTGTGTATGTGTATGAGTGTATCTTACACCCCGTTGGCACTTTTAATTTACTTGGAGGTCCCTAGTAAAGTGGTACTGCATGCACCCAGAGCCTGTAAATTAAATACTACTACTAGTGGGCCTGCAACACTCTTTGTGCCACCCACTAAAGTACCCTTTTAAAACGTGTCTTAGGCCTGCCATTGCGGCCTGTGTGGAATTTTAAACTGCTATTTCGACCTAACAAAATAAACCTTTTGCTATGCCTGAACCTTCAATTTTAATCCACATCAGTCACCTCAAGAGTAGGCGTATAACAGCCCATAGGGCAGGCTGCATTCTTTTTTGAAAAGTTGGACATGTACTTTTAAGTTGAACCTGTCCTGGTAGTGAAAAAAATCTTAAATTAATTTTTCCCTCCTTTAAGGCCTACCTCTCACATAGGATAACATTGGGTTACCTTACTACACTCAACAAGTGATAACTTTTGTTTTGGGACACAAAGAAATGTTATGTCTGGTCTCTAAGAAATTGTAGTTTAAAGCCCTCTTTAACTGTAAAGTTGGATTTAAAGTCCTGCTACTGGACCTGCTACTGGACCTGCCTGAGCCCTGACAACTCTGTGAGAGTGAGTCCCTGATCCCTACAAGGCACCTCCCCAAGTCATGGGCCTTTGGTTGGCAGCAGAGCAGTGCTTAATTTGAGCTGGTGGTTTCCTGGTGCGAGGCACCAGCACTTATTTTTGAAGCCTGACACTTACTTTTCTGCGAGCAAAAGACACATATGGTAAAGAGGGAGGGAGAGAGAAAATGAAAAAGCGCCACAAAGGGAGAAAACAGAAAGTTGCAAGAGTGAGCTGAAGAGGCAGGGAGTGGCTGTAATTGGATTAAAGAGGCCCAATATTGTTTCAGTATTACGCTGCCTCAGTAGTCCATGCTCGCACATTTAATTGCAGTAGCAGCATGTTTCAGAGAAGCTTTGGGCACCAGCACATTTTTATTTACAAATTAAGCACTGAATCAGAGTGCACTCTTCTGAAGTCAAAGAAGAAATTCTGATGTTTTGGGCTCTTGGTGACTGAAAACGGGCCCGTTTGCACCAAGATTTAACCAACCAGCAGCGTGAAGCTCAGGTGAAGCTGACTCCTTATGGTACAGCAACCGCCAGTGCTGACCAGCAATGTGAGGTCTGCACTTTGCGTTACATAATCAAAAGCCTGTGGTGACTTATGATACAAAGCTCCAGCAACGAATGCCCATGATGCCTGATGGGATCTTCTCACTACAGCAACAACCATCTGCAATGCCCCACCTGTTCTTTATGCAACAGTGATGACCATTGGTGGCGCTCTCCCTGCTCCTCTCAGCCTTCTCCTTCACAAACTGGACTCTTCGCTACAGACTTTGAGACAGTAGCTTTTTCAGTTGGACCAACCTGATCCATGTATCTGACCTGCACTCTGTGGTCGGCCTGAACATGTGACTTTCCCCTACTCTAGCTTGACCAGAGAGACGCTTTGTACTTTTAGGCACTATGGGCCAGATGTAGCAAGGGTTTTGCGAGTCGCAAACGGCGAAAAACGCCGTTTGCGACTCACAAAAGCCACTTTGCTATGTTGAAATGCATTTTGCGAGTCGGATCCGACTCGCAAAATGCATTTCCGAATCGCAAATAGGAAGGGGTGTTCCCTTCCTATTTGCGATTCGCAATGGTATGCAATTCCATTTGTGACCGCGTATGCGGTCGCAAATGGAGTCGCAGTTACCATCCACTTGAAGTGGATGGTAACCCATTCGCAAACGGGAAGGGGTCCCCATGGGACCCCTTCCCTTTTGTGAATGGACCCCAAAACATTTTTTCAGGGCAGGGAGTGGTCCAAGGGACCACTCCCTGCCCTGAAAAAACCGAAACAAAAGGTTTCGGATTTTTTTAAATGCAGCTCGTTTTCCCTTAGGGAAAACGGGCTACATTTAAAAAAAAAAAAAAAACTGCTTTATTTAAAAGCAGGTCGCTAACATGGAGGCCTGCTGACTACAGCAGGCCTCCATGTTAGCGAGTGCCCATAGTCGGTATGGGGCCGCAATTTGCGACCCACCTCATTAATATTAATGAGGTGGGTCTTTGCGACCCCATACCGACTCGCAGAAGGTGTCTGAGACACCTTTCTGCATGACATTTTGCGACTTGCAAATTGCGAGTCGCTAGTACTCGCAATTTGCAATTCGCAAAATGTCATTTTGCTACATCTGGCCCTATATTTACCCCAATTCCTTGTTCTATTGATTGATTTTGGTCATTTTGGTATTTGTTTGTTTATTAAATTTTACTCTTTTTTTCTATTCTGGTGTGGGATTATTCTTGTGTTATGTTTTTACTTTATTACTGTTTGTGTGCAGCATAAATACTTTACACATTGCCTCTAAATTAAACCTGACTGCTTTTGTGCCAAGCTACAAGAGGGTTAAGTTAAGCACAGGTTAATTTGATGACACCAGATAAGGGTTGTGGCTGTTGCTTGAGAAGGGCTCACATCCCCCTCAACCACCAATCCAATTGAGTATAAGGAACCATTTTGGGTGTTCCTGGTTTAACATTGCACAAGTGGAAGTGTAGTGCCTGCATTTATGTGGTTGAAGGTAGGAGACCCAGACACTGTAATGAGGACAGGACTCCCTTTAAAAATTCCATTAATTCCTTGTTAGCAACGGGCTGCTGATTGTTTTTTTCCGAGCACTACCATTTGGTTGATTTTGGAGGTGATGGATAGGATTGCAGTTTCTGTTGCTGAAGTTGAGGATGTTTTTAGCTAGGGCCACCCTTTTGTTTATTTCTGATTACTGCTTTAGGAAGGCTGATGGCAGCCAAGTGCAGAGATTTCACATTCTATTGTTCCCATGTATTGCATATTCCTCCTTGGGGCCAAATCTTTTGCTACCTGCTATGAGTAGCATACATTTGCAAAGGCTGTGTCTGGAGAGCAACCTAGAAATGGCATTTGAAAGAGGACTAACCAAAACCAGTTCTGAACTGGTTTAGACAGTTTAGGGCTTTAGACAGCAACTCCATATCTGTAAAATGTGTCAGTCTCCCAGAAGTGAAGAATCATAAACTGAAGTCTGAGCTTGCTGCTGGAATCACTGAGGATCTGCCTAGTCAGCTTTGAACCCTTTCTATCTGCTGAGCAAGAGAAGGAGTGTGTGTGGCCCTGCAGCAGAAGAGAACGTCCTGGAGGAGAAACTTGGTGTATTCCCAACATGTGGAGCACCCAAAGGAAGCTGACAAACAAAGAGAGTGAGCCAAGGAGACTGTGCTGCAAAGGGGTCCCCTAGTCTTTCTGCAAAGTTCTTCAGTGAACTGTATTACAATTGCCGCAGAGTGACATTTCTTATCTTGGTTAACAGTCTGTCATGAGCTGAAAATATTCACACTGCTTTTGCCTTGAAAACAAAAGTCACACCATTGCCAAAGCAGAAAGGCAAGATCGGCCTGGATGGCCTAATTGCCAAGAGACATCACTGCCAAGGGGTTGCCACTGCTATGTTAGATCACCAGTCTGCTGTAAGCTACAAAGGCAGCTGCTGCTGAAGTTTGGTGGATACTCAATTCCACAAACATTCACCCCAACAAAGTTGCTGCTTCAGACCATGAGGAAAAAGGACTGCCGTACAGCGAGAACTGCAATGCAACCAGGAAAAGGAAATTCACGGACTATCTGTATGTTGGGACAGAGACTGATGTAGGTCAACATTAATGCACTGCATAAGTATTTTTAACCAAGGCCTGAAAAAAACATTGAACCAATTGAACCAAATTGATTGGTTCAATCAGCATAGTGAGCAGTGAGGGCTGCTGAGGCTTTAACTGTAAAACCCCAAAATAAAATTCTTAAAATGAAGACCCTGTTACCTGTGTAATGGTTCTTTAGATGTTGCCTCACCCTGACTTACAATTTAATTGTTTTCCTTTTTGTGCTACAATAAATTCTGTCTTAGTAAGAAATGTACTTTGAAAACTCTTTTGGAAATAACATATTTTAACCTTACATGGAAGAGGCATTGTTGCTGTAATTGAGAATGCTCTCAATTTACACTCTAGGCATATGAGTTATCAGTTCGAGGAATGAGGCAGTCCCTGAGGTTAATGTTTACTTGGCTAAAAATGCTTGCAATGGGGTAGGTGGTCATCACAATTAGTGCATCATCTTCTACCCTTTTGTAATTCTACATAATAGATGCAATAGAGAATTGTGGAGATCCCAATACATCTGTGCAACTGCTATTGGTGAGACTCCTATGAAAAGCTATTTTGGATGTTGGCCTGTGTGGGCTTTGGATAAAAAAAGTCTAGCTTGGACTTGGTGGATTGTTTGGGGGAACAATGCGCTAATGACGTGGTTATTGTTTTTGAGTTTTAAAAAGTAGTTGCTCGGCTTATGGCTTTCTTAGTCTTTGAGGTTTTCTTTTGGCTTATGGATCTTCTTTTTTGGGTCACTCCTGAAGCACACCTACTTATTTATCTGCCCAATTTGTTTATACATTCCAGGCATCCCTCTCCAACATGATGCTTTTTGCTTCTTTTTAGTACCAGAGTTTTGAATGTACACAGCCTGATTCCTTCTTGGGGCTGTTTGTTCATACTTTTTACAACAGCTGATGCAACAGAGCCCTCCACATTCTGGGTGATATTTGCAGAAGCAAATGTAATGTCAAATCCTTTTCTTAATTAGAACACAACTCCTCTAAACTTTAATACATTTCCCCACAGTCCTGCTTCTTACATAACATGTATACCTCCATATCGTACCTGGATACATATGGTAATACTCTGTATAAAGTGCTGGATAGCCTTATGTTTTCATGAACACCTTGTTGACTTTCTTGAAAGGGTATTATTTGGATAATACTGAGAGCCTCCTTGTGTCTGGCCAAACCTAATCCTCTCTGAAGAGCTGTAATGACAGCAAAACAGATGGCAAGGTTTGCTTTTAATCATTCCAGGTTAGCTTTGATGATATTTTACCAATCGAAAGATGTAATATTGTGCCTGGAGTGGTAAGAGGCTTTGTCATTTTACAGCTCGGCATGGTGTAATGATATCTGTATTTAACTACTGCTCCATCTTGACCACTGCTCCATCTTGACCACTACTCCATCTTGACCATGGACTTCACTTTGTGCTTAACCGAGCTTTAAACACTGTCACATTGTTGGTGCAGGTATTTTTCCATACACAACTTATGCAACATGTTTTTCGCTCATGTTTTCACTCTTTGTGCTCTCTTCTCACCCAGGCAGGGACCTAACACCGATGAGTGAGGGCAAGATAAGGATGTACCAGAAGAATGTTTGTGGTACGGCAGGGAACAGTTCGGTCTTGGGAGCGCGCCTTGGGATGTGGCCAAATCTCTAACGTGCTCTTTCAATACGGACTGGTACAGCCAGCATTTGAACAACAATTCATAATATGGGAGGGGGGAGTTTCTAGAATTCTCTCTAGCTTGTTTAAAGGTTTTCAGAAGGAAACCTGACGACTGGGGTTAGAGACAGAACTCATTCTGGGGGAGGGATGCCTTTGCCCGGTTACTATTGAGGGTCGCGTTCTTGCTTTCGGCAGTCGTCTGGGTTCTTGACTTGAATTTGGCAAAGAAATGATGACCCTATCTTGCCCCATGGTGATGCATTTTTAATTCTTATTTTTAACTTTGCATTGTGAATTAGTATATAATTACTGTATAAGCAGATATAAAATCCATGACTAAAGTAGTGTATTTTCATTTTTTGCTTTTATGATCATTATTATGCTACTGCTGTGATTATTTTTGGAAGTGTATTCTTGTTGCTGCATTTGACCTGCATGCTTCCCCTATTTGAACTGTGAAAAGTGCTTTAATATACTTATTACTCAGACTAAGAGCTATGCATTGTTGGAATTCCTTTTATTCATGTTTCCTCTCAGTCTGAAGTAGAAGCAAAACACTTTGGCGTAGTTGAGCAGTAGGGGAGGGAAAGGTTGAAAAGTGTAAGATTTAAAAGTGAAATATGTTTGGCAAGAAGTCAAAGGCAGCATCACAAACCATTTCTAAAAATGCATGTGAGATTCCAGGGTGAATGAAAGAATCTTATAATGTTTTGGCAAACACGTTTTCTTGTTTTTTGGGACTTTCTGAATCTTAGGATGAGTACCTTGGGGACATAGAGCCACAAAGTGTGCTTCTGTGTTTAAAAAAGGTACCTTTCGAACGGAATGGTGATTTATCTGTTTTAGGAAACAGGGGATGGATACTATTGTCTGCCTATAAAAAAATACATGAGAAATGCAAGCAGTTAGAACATGAAAATCAGAAATTAGAAAAGCAGCTTGTTGACACTAAAAATACCGTATGCTGTCTTGTCAGAAGATAAGGCCAATACCTACCATTCCATTGCAGAAAAAGCAGCTGTCAAAGTCGCTCAGAACAAATTTAGAAAAAGCAGAGGCAGAATTAATCAAACGAAAGTTAATTTAGCCATTGCCCAAGCAGGTTTACAATAGAATCCAGATTTATGGGACAGTAACATTTGGGACAGCTCAGAGTTTTGCAAATTCTAATGATGAAGAGGTTAAACAGGGTGGGGGGGGGCAATGTGAGCACAATGAGCAGAACAAGGTTTGTGCACAGCCAATAATATTTAGATGAAAAATGCAGGGCACAGAATCCTGGAGGAACTGAAATGCAATCCGTAGAAGTTTATACTCAGCAAGAAGTTAATGATTTTAGAGACAGATTTAAACAGAAACGTGGGGAAGCACTGCTTACATGGATGGTGAGGCTATTTGATACCGGTGCTTCAGGGATAACATTAGATGCGGGAGATTCAAGGAAATTTTGTACTCTTATCAGAGATCCCTTAGTACAGGAGCAATTCGCGAGTTATGGGAATAAATGAGTGACCAATTTATTACAATTATCAGTCATGGGATGTAACAAAAAATACCATACTGAACCAGAATGACACCAAATGATAAGCCATTGTACACATTAAGAGATGCCATGCAAAGAATTAAGGAAGAAAGTATGAAAACTGCTATTCTATTTGATCAAGCTCACAATTTATTAGAGGCTTCACTGAACATTTAAGTATGCAACAGATTTATTCATCTCACCCTTCCAGCTTACATGCAGGTGAGAACGACATTCTTAATTAACCAGACAGGGCTGAGAATAAAAGAGGTGTTGGGGGTGGTTCGTGAGTTAGGAGATCTTGCCGATTGGAATCAACCTTAGCGAGCCTCCCGATCAGAGGGTCGTACAGATAACAACAGAGTATCTGGGAGAGACATATTTATGGCATTACTGAAGGATGGTGTCAGCAAGGAGCAGATTGATGGGATAAATACCAAAAGTCTGTGGGAGATGTACCATAAAAGAGGTTTGGCCCGCAAAGAGGGTAGCACACGGGTCCACAAGCAAATATAATAAACATGCAATTCAGAGTCAGTTACAGAAGCAGGAGGATGAAAAGGAAAGGGCAAAAATGTCTCTTCACAAGGGAAAGATGAGGAAGGTTGGGACAGCGATGGGTTAACTGTTGGAAGCAGAGAATGAGTAGAGCCTGCTTGCAGATATGAAAGTATATATCCCGATCTGACTTGGGCAAAAGTACGATTCACATGAAAATAGGAAGAACACCGATTGTGCCCTTTCTGGAGTACATACTGGGAATTGCCATTTTGAAAGAAATGACTTTATATTTGGATTATGGTTGTTATCAATTTGGATCAAAGAGATACATTTCAGAGGCAGCTATGAGGGTGGGTCATCTGAAGATACCCCCAGTGAAGGTGCCCCTAGCAACTAAGGTAATACACCTAAAGCAACACCGCTTTCCAGGAGGGCATGATGAAATAAGCCAGACTATCCAAGGCATGATTGAGGCTGGTGTAATACCTCCAACCACCACTGAATGGAACAATCCCCTTTGGCCTGTGCGTTGATCTGATGGGCGCTATAAAATGGCTTTTGATTACCTCAGGCTGAATAAACATACACCCCCATGTCTCTTGCAAGCACAAAGTACCTGGTTTGCATTCAAATTCTCCGCAAGGGACCGCCGAGTAGGAGATGCATGGAAAACGGGAAGGTGTGAGTCGATTTTTCTGGTGCACACAGACGATGCATCATTGAGTTTTCATGCAGGGAAGGCTTTGCGTCTATTTCTGGCGCGCTGACCTGGATCCTCTTCGGGTTGCGGGGTTTTCGGACTCCCCGGGTACGATGCGTTGAAACCCTGGGCATGCAGGACGAATTCACAGGAGCTGTGTCGATCTGGTGGGCGATGCGTGGAAATTTCTGCCACACAGCTGGCTATTGCGTCACTTCCTCTCAGGAAGTCAGGCTGCGTCGTTCTGGCTCAGCTTTGCATCAATGGTGTGTGACGTGCATCAAAGTTCCAGTCGCAATGCTGGCACTGCATCTATCTCCAATTCGGGGAGCCAGGCAATGTCATTCCGGTTTGGCATGCAGTGATTTTCTCACTGCGATGCAGGCTGTGCCATCGTTTCCTGCAGACTGTGGGTCGAATTGTCTCTGCACAAGAAGTTCTTTTGCACAATGAAGTCTTTTTGGTTCTGAGACTTCAAGGAATAGGAGGCAACCTCTATCCAAGCCCTTGGAGAGCAGAGTCATGGGAGTCCTTTGGGCAGCCAGGCAGTTCCTCTTCGCAGGTTGCTGGTTCTGGTTCAGGGATTCTTCTTCAGTGGTATCTTGGCCAGAAGTGTCTGAGTTGGTAGGGTCAGGGACCCTGCTAAAATAGCCAAATGTGCCTTTGAAGTGGGGCAGACTTCAAAGAGTGGCTAAGAAGTGCACAAGGTCTCCTTTCAGTTCCATCCTGTCTGCCAGGGTCCCATTAGGGGGTGTGGCAGTCCTTTGTGTGAGGGCATGCTATTGTCCTTTGACATGTAAGTGTCAGGCCTTCCACCCTCCCATCCAAGGAAGATCCATTCAATATGCAGATGTGTGCAAGTGTGACTGAGCATCCTGGATTTCGGGTTTGTCTGAGAGGAATGCACAAGGGAGCTGTCAACTAACCCATCCAGAAATGGGTTGTAAGGGACAGAAGGATTTAAGTGCAGAGAAGTGCTCACTTTCTAAAAGTGGCATTTCTAAAATAGTAATATTAAATCCAACTTCACCAGTCAGCAGGATTTTGTATTACCATTCTGGCCATACTAAATATGACCTTGTTACTCCTTTCAGATCAGAATCTACCACTCAGGCAGTATATAAGGGTAGCCCTAATGTTAGCCTATGAAAGGAGCAGGCCTCAAAGCAGTGTAAAAGCTAATTTAGGAGTTTTACACTACCAGGACATATAAACTGCACAGGTACATGTCCTGCCTTTAATCCACATAGCACCATGCCCTATGGGTTAGCTAGGGCCTACAGTAGGGATGACTTATATGTGGAAAAAGGGGAGTTTTAAGGCTTGGCAAGTACTTTTAAATGGCAAGTCGAACTGGCATGGTTAAGAGGCCACTTATGTGGATGCCACAATCAGTGCTGCAGGCCCACTAGTAGCATTTAATCTATATGCCTTCGGCACATGTAGTGCACTTTACTGGGGTCTTACAAGTAGATTAAATAAGCCAATTGGGTATAAACCAATGTCAACATGTTTTAAGGGAGAGAGCATATGCACTTTAGCACTGGTTAGGAGTGGTGAAGTGCGCATAGTCCTAAAACAAGCAAAAACAGTGTCCAAAAAGTGGAGGGATGTAAGCAAAAAGTTAGGGGTGACCACCCTAAGGCTGTACAGTCTAACGTGTGTCCCCCCAGCTGAAAGTGGGGAGAGCTACCAAACCTGGGAGCTCTCATCGCTAAGGCGGAAGTATCTGGAGAGACCATCAGCGTTGGCGTGGTCAATCCCCTGACGATGCTGCACCGTAAAGTCCATCCCCTGTAGGGAAATGGACCACGTCAAGAGTTTAGGATTCTCACCCCTCATCTGCATGACCCATCTGAGGGGCCTGTGGTCTGTCTGAACCCGGAAGTGAGTCCCAAACAGGTATGGTCTCAGCTTCTTCAGTGCCCAAACCACAGCAAATGCTTCTCTCTCACTAGCACTCCACCTCTGTTCCCGTGGTAATAGTCTTCTGCTAATAAAGACTAGTGGTTGGTCTAGGCGCTCCTCATTTAGCTGCACTAGAACTGTCCCTATGCCATGCTCTGAAGCATCTGCCTGCACAATAAATTCATGGGAGTAGTCAGGTGCCTTGAGCACGGGGGCTGTGCACATAGCTTCCTTCAGGGAGTCAAAGGTTTGCTGACAAGCCTCTGTCCAATTCACCAACCTAGATTGCTTTTTGGATGTGATTTCTGTCAAGGGTGACGCAATGGTTCCATAGCCCTTGACAAACCTATGGTAATAACCAGTGAGGCCCAAGAAGGCCCTCACCTCTGTTTGTGTTCTAGGTGGTTGCCAGGCCTAGATAGTTTCAGTCTTGCCCTGGAGGGGCTGCACCTTGCCACCACCTAATAGGTGTGCCAAGTACACCATGGAACCCTGCCAATCTGGCACTTACTGGCCTTGAAGTCAGGCCTGCCTGTTGCAGGGCCTGAAGCACCTCCTTGAGGCGGAGCAGGTGTTCCTCCCAGCTGGAACTATAGAAGGCAATGTTGTCTAGGTAGGCTGCGCAGAAGGCATCTTTTCCAGCTAGGACCCCATTAACCAAACATTGGAAGGTAGCAGGGGCATTCTTCAACCCAAAGGGCATCACCTGGAATTGGTAATGGCCCTCAGGCATGGAAAATTCAGATCTCTCTTTAGCCCCCTCAGTCAAGGTAATCTGCCAGTACCCTGATATGGATCAAAAGTCCTGAGGAACTTGGCAGCGCCTAACCTGTCTATGAGCTCATCAGCTCGGGGGATGGGGTGAGCGTCAGTCTGTGTGACTGAGTTGAGACCCCGGTAGTCCACGCAGAACTGGAGTCCTGGCTTGACACCAGGTGCAGCAGCCTTGGGTACCAGCACCACAGGGCGGGCCCGAGGATTACTGGACTTCTCAATAACCCCTAGGGCCAGCATCTTGGCTACTTCCTCGTTGATGCTGGCCTTCACTTTGTCTGACAAGCTGTAAATTTTGTTCTTTACAGGGGAACTGTCTCCCGTGTTAATATCATGGACACACAAGTGGGTGAGTCCAGGAGTGAGTGAAAACAGGGAAGAGACCTGCTCCAATAATTCATAGCATTCTCCTCTCTGCTCTAGAGTCAGGGAATCAGAGAGATCAACACCCTCCACTGACCCATCACCTTCTTTGACAGAGAGGAGGTAGGAGAGAGGTTCATTCTCCTCTTCCATGCCCTCATCTCTCACAAGGAGCAAACGGACATTTGACCTCTCAAAATGAGGCTTCAGTCAGTTGTGGTGGAGAACTCTTAGGGGGTTTCTAAGGGTCTTGAGGTCCTCTAGGTAAGTCGTCCCCCCTTTCACTCCTTCACTTCAAATGGGCCAGTCCAGCGGTCCTGGAGAGCTCTAGGCTCTACTTGGTCAATCAGCCATACTTTGTCTCCATGTGAGAATTCTACCAGGCTGGCCTTCTGGTTATACCACTCCTTCATCACCTCTTGACCGACCTCAAGGTTGCTCTTAGCCTGTTTCCAGAAACGCTGTGTCTGGTTGCGGAGGGCCAGCATGTAACTAACCATATCCTGGGAAGGTTTCTTGGGAGTTCTCTCCCATTCCTCCTTGACTATGCTTATTAGTCCCCTGACAGGGTAACCATAGAGAAGTTCAAAGAGGCTGAACCCCACCCCTTTCTGGGGCAGCTCTATAACCAAATAGAAGGCATAGCAAGAGGACATCCCACTTATGCCTCATGGCCTCAGGTAGGCCAGTAATCATGCCTTTTAGGGTCTTGTTGAATCTCTCAACAAGCCCATTGGTTTGAGCATGGTAAGAGGTAGTAAACCGGTAGGTTACCCCACACTCATCCCACATGGACTTTATGTATGCTGACATGACGTTTGTGCCTCTTTCAGAAACAGCCTCCTTTGGGAACCCCCATCAGAGCTCTGGTCACCACCGGTGCAGTCACTGTCCTTAGAGGGATTGCCTCTGGATAGTGGGTGGCATGGTCCAACAAAACCAGGATAAACCTGTTGCCTAGGGCGGTTGTGGGGTCCAAGGGACCAATGATGTCGATGACCACCCTTTCAAAGGGAGTGCCAACGATGGGGAGTGGGATACGGGGGGCCTTAAGCCTTTCCCCTGTCTTCCCACTAGCCTGGCAGATTGGGCAGGCCCTACAGAAGTTATCTGAGGCTTCCTGCATTATGGGCCAATGGAAGTGGGTGACAAGCCTGGCAAAGGTCTTGTCTTGCCCCAAATATCCTGCCAGGGGTATGTCATGAGCTAGGCCCAGTAGGAAGGCCCGGTAACACCGGGGGACCACCAGCCCATGTGCTGCCCCAGCAACCGGTACCTTAGGCTCACTGTAGAGGAAATAATTCTCCCAGTATATGTGGTGATCGCCAGAGGCTTCACCAGCTGCTTGGGCTGAGGCCTGTTGCCTCAGACCCTCAAGAGTGCGGCACTCCTTCTGCGCTTTGCAGAATTCCTCCCTGGTTGGCCCAGTCTCCACTTGACAGCCAGCAAGCTCAGGCAGGTTACCCATATCAGCAATATCCTCCCCAGTTGGGTCGAGGGCCTCCCCCTCTGGGACCCCGTTCACCACTGTGGAAATATCTAGGGCTGATTTGCCGTGTACCTTGCCCTTCCTCTGTGCAGTTGTCTGGGCCATTGTTCCAGGCTCCAGATGCCCTTGACTCCCTTCCCAGGCAGCCATGGACCGTGTGGTCATGCAGACCCACTCAGGCAAACCTAACCTCTCCAGGTGGGTTCTGAGTTCTACCTCCTTCCAGGCAGTGTGCTCAAGATCTTTGCCTAACAGACAATCTACAGGCATGGCAGGACTCACAGCTACTTTTAGAGTACCCGAGACCCCCCCACTCAAAGGGAACCAGAGCTACTGGTAGATGGCACTTACGATTGTCAGTGACTATGACCTGGTGGAATGTGTTAGGGATGACTTGCTCAGCTGACACCAGCTGACCCCTGACAGTAGTCATACTGGCTCTTGTGTCACGCAGAGCCTCCACCCTTTGCTCATCAATGGTGACCCATTGCCTATACTTGAAAGTATTGGCAGGCATGTGGGTTTTTGGCACCATTTCCTTATCTCCCAGGGACACTAGTGATACCTCTATCTATTCCCCCAAGCTAACTGAGACCATCCCCCCCGAGCGCTACACTAGCCAACCCAGGTGTCTGCCCTCCATTGGTGGGCTGTGCCCTCTTGGGATACTGGGAGTCACCCTTAGAGTGTCCCAACTTGAAGCACTCTAAGCATTTGGGGAAGAACTTCCCTTTCTTTTTGTCAAAGAATCCTGGCCTCCTCTCAGACTCAGGCTGGGACTGGGTACCACCAGCCCCCTGGGATTGTTTTGGGGGCCTTTTGAGAACTCCTTGTTCTTAAGTTTTTCTCCCCCTTCTTTCTTTTGTTGGGATCCCTGACTACCTTTGTGGGTGTCCCCTCCAGTTACCTTGTTGGACACTCTGGTGCTAACCCAAAGGTCCGCCTCCTCAGCAAGCTTTCTAGGATCATTCAGCTTACTGTCAACTAGGTGCTGGCGCAACCCTGTAAAGCAAACACTGACCATATGCTCTTTCAGGGTCAAATTATATAACTCCAATTAGTCATCTACTTTACTGCCCCGCACACATCCATTCAGTGCCTTACTGGAGAAATCCAAAAAGTCTACCCAGTTCTGTGTGGAGAGTTTGGTGCTGTCCCTGAACCTCTGACGGTACTTCTCAGGTGTCAGCCCAGACTTGGCAAGCAAAGCTGCTTTCATGGGTGTGTATCTGTTTTGATCTTTAGGATCCACTGCAAGGAGGGTGTCCCTCCCCACTACTGTACATACCACCACAAGGCCGCCCCCCCATTGATCTTCAGGGACCCCATGAGCCCTTAGTGCAACTTCATAAGCAGCCAACCACTTGTCAATGTCATATCCCATCACATAACTTAGCACTAAGTTTTTTAGTATACAAACCTTCCTTTCCCGAGCAGGTCCTGCATGTATGCTGCCACCAACACTGCCAGACTCAGACTGCCTCGCCTTGATATCCACCTTTTTCAGACTCACTTCATGAGCCAACAAAACATTCACTGGAGGGCAGACACCTGGGTTGACTAGTGTAGCGCTCGGGGGGGAGGTGGTCCAAATTAGCTTTGGGGAGCAGATAGAGGTGTCACTAGTATCCCTGGGAGAGAGGGAAATGGTGCCAAAAGCTCACATGCCTGCCAATACATCCAGGTATAGGTAGTGGGTCACCATTGATGGGCAAAGGGTGGAGGCTCTTCGTAACAGAGGAGCCAGTATGACTACTGTCAGGGGTCAGCTGGTGTCAGCAGAGCAGGTCATCCCTAATACATTCTACCAAGTCATAGTCGCTGACAATCGCGAGAGCAACCTAACGGTAGCTCTGGTTCCCTTTGAGTGGGGAGGATCTCTGGTACTCTAAAAGTAGCTGTGAGTTCTGCCATGCCTGTAGATTGTCTGTTAGACAATATTCTTAAGCACACAGCCTGGAAAGAGGTGGAGCTCAGATCGCACCTGGAGATGTTAGGTTTGCCTGAGTGGGTCTGCATGACCACACGGTCCAGGGCTGCCTGGGAATGGAGTCAAGGGTGTCTGGAGCCTGGAAAAATGGCCCAGACAACTGCACAGAGAAAAGGCAAGGCGCCCGGGAAACCGGCCCCAGATATTCCTGTGGTGGTCGACAGGGTCCCAGAAGAGGAGGCCACTGAGCCAACTGGGGAAGATATTATTGCCATGGGTAACCTGCCTGACCTTGCTGGCTGGGAAGTAGAGGGTGGGCCTACCAGGGAGGAATTCTGCAAAGCGCAGGAGTGCCCCACTCTTGAGGGTCTGAGGCAACAGGCCTCACCCCAAGCAGCTGGTGAAGCCTCTGGCGATCACCACATATACTGGGAGAATGATTTCCTCTACAGTGAGCCTAAGGTACCGGCTGCTGGGGCAGCACATGTGCTGGTGGTCCCCCAGTGTTACCGGTCCTTCCTACTGGGCCTAGCTCATGACATCCCCCTGGCAGGATATTTGGGACAAGACAAGACCTTTGCCAGGCTTGTCACCCACTTCCATTGGCCTAAAATGCGGGTAGCCTCAGATACTTTCTATAGGGCCTGCCCAACTTGCCAGGCTAGTGGGAAGACAGGGAAAAGGCTTAAGGGCCTCCTGATCCCACTCTCCGTCGTTGGCAACCCCTTTGAAATGGTGGGCATCAATGTCATTGGTCACTTGGACCCGAATACCGCCAGAGGCAACAGGTTTATCCTTGTTTTAGTGGACCATGACACCCGCTATCCAGAGGCAATCCCTCTAAGGACAGTGACTCTACCAGTAGTGACCAGAGCTCTGATGGGGATTTTTACCAGTGTGGGGTTCCAAAAGGAGGTTGTGTCTGACAGAGGCACAAACTTCATGTCAGCATACATGAAGTCCATGTGGGATGAGTGTGGGGTAACCTACTGGTTTACCGCCCCTTCCCATCCTTAAACCAATGGAATTGTTGAGAGATTCAACAAGACCCTGAAAGGCATGATCACTGGCCTACCTGAGGCCATGAGACGTAAGTGGGACGTCCTCTTGCCATGCCTTCGCTTTGTTTATAGGGAGGTGCCCCAGAAAGGGATGGGGTTCAGCCCCTTTGAACTTCTCTATGGTTACCCTGTCAGGGGACCACTAAGCATGGTCAAGGAGAGATGGGAGAAAGTTCCAAATAAACCTCCCCAGAATGTGGTCAGTTATATGCTGGCCCTCCGCAACCAGACACAGTATTTCTGGAAACAGGCTAAGAGCAACCTTGAGGCCAGTCAAGAGGTGAAGAAGGAGTAGTATGACCTGAAGGCCACTCTGGTAGAATTATCACCTGGAGAGAAAGTATGGGTGATGGAGCCAGTAGAGCCAGAGCACTCCAGGACAGCTGGACTGGCCTATTTGAAGTCAAGGAGCGAAAGGGGGAGACCACTTACCTATTGGAACTCAAAACCCCTAGACAACCCCTAAGGGTCCTCCACCACAACAGACTGAAGCCTCATTTTGAGAGGTCTGAGGTCAGCATGCTTCTGGTGACAGATGAAGGCATGGAAGAGGAGAGTGAGCTTCTCTCCGACCTCCTCTCTGCCAAGGAATGTGGTGGGTCAGAGAAGGGTGTTGATCTCTCTGACTCCCTTACTCTAGATCAGAGAGGAGAATGCTACGAGCAGATCTCCTCCCTGTTCTCCTTCACTCCTAGGCTCACACACTTGTGAGTCCACTACATTGACACTCAAGACAGTCCACCTGTGAAGAACAAAATTTACAGGGTGTCAGACAAAGTGAGGTCCAGCATCAAGGATGACGTATCCAAGATGCTGGCTCTTGGGGTGATAGAGAAGTCCAGTAGTCCCTGGTCCAGCCCACTGGTGTTGGTTCCCATGGCTGCTGCCCCTGGTGCCAAGCCAGAACTCCAGTTCTGCGTGGACTACCAGGGTCTCAACTCTGTCACAAAGACAGATGCTCACCTCATCCCCGATCTGATGAGCTCGGAAACAGACTTGGCGCTGCCAAGTTCCTTAGCACCGTTGACCTTACGTCAGGGTACTGGCAGATTGCCTTGACTAAAGGGGCTCAAGAGAGATCCACTTTCTCTACTACTGAGGGCCATTACCAGTTGGATCTTCTAATGGTTGGTTAACCGGGTCTTAGCTGACAACGCTGCCTTTTGCACAGCCTACCTAGACAACATTGCCGTCTACAGGTCTAGCTGGGAGGAACACCTGCTCTACCTCAACGAAGTGCTGCAGGCCCTGCAACAGGCAGGCCTGACCATCAAGGCCAGTAAGTGCCAGATTGGGCAGGGTTCCCTGGTGTACTTGGGACACCTAGTAGGTGATGGCAAGGTGCAGCCTCTCCAGGCCAAGATTGAAACTATCAAGGCCTGGCAACCACCTAGAACCCAGACAGAGGTGAGAGCCTCCTTAGGCCTCACAGGATATTACTGAGATTCGTTAAGGGATAAGGCACCATAGTAGCCCCCTTAACAGAACTGACATCCGAGAAACAACCTAGGTTGGTGAATTGGACAGAGGCTTGTCAGAAAGCCTTTGACTTCCTGAAGAAAGCCATGTGCACGGCCCCCATGCTCAAGGCACCTGACTACTCCCAGGAATTTATTGTGCAGACAGATGCTTCAGAGCATGACATAGGGGCAGTTCTAGCGCCGCAAAATGAGGAGCGCCTAGACAAACCAGTAGTCTTCTTTAGCAGAACAGATGTGGAGTGCTATTGAGAGAGAAGCATTTGCTATGGTCTGGGCACTGAAGAAGCTGAGACCATGCCTGTTTGGGACTCACTTCCGGGTTCAGACAGACCACAGGCTGATGCAGATGAGGGGTGAGAATCCTAAACTATTGACGTGGTCCATTTCCCTAGAGGGAATGGACTTTATGGTGGAGCATCGCCCGGGGATTGACCACGCCAACGCTGATGGTCTCTCCAGATACTTCCGCCTTAGTGATCAGAGCTCCCATGAGGTTGGGTAGCTCTCCCCACTTTCAGCTGGGGGACACACGTTAGAGCTGACAGCCTTAGGTGGTCACCCCTAACTTTTTGCCTGCCTCCCTCCACTTTTTGGACACTGTTTTTGCTGGCTTTAAGACTCTGCGCACTTCACCACTGTTAACCAGTGCTAAGGTGCATATGCTCTCTTAAAACATGTTGACAATGGTTTATATCCAATTGGCTTATTTAATCTACTTGTAAGACCCCAGTAAAGTGCACTACATGTGCTCAGGGCCTGTAGATTGAATGCTACTAGTGGGCCTGCAGCACTGATTGTGCCACCCACACAAGTAGCCCCTTAACCATGCCTCAGGCCTGCCATTGCAAGGCCTTTGTGTGCAGTTTCACTGCCACTTCGACTTAGCATTTAAAAGTACTTGCCACGCCTGAAACTCCCCTTTTTCTACATATAAGTCACCCCTAAGGGGGGCCCTTGGTAACCTATAGGGCAGGGTGCTATGTAGGTAAAAGGCAGGATATATACCTATGTAGTTTTTATGTCCTGGTAGTGTAGAACTCCTAAATTCGTTTTAGACTGCTGTGAGGCCTGCTCCTTTTATAGGCTAACATTAGGGCTACCCTCATATACTGTTTGCGTGGTAGATTCTGATCTGAAAGGAGTAACAAGGTCATATTTAGTATGGCCAGAATGGCAATACAAAATCCTGCTGACTGGTGAAGTTGGATTTAATATTACTATTTTAGAAATGCCACTTTTAGAAAGTGAGCATTTCTCTGCACTTAAATCCTTTTGTGCCTTACAATCCATGTCTGGCTGGGTTACTTGACAGCTTCCTTGTGCATTTCACTCAGACAACCCCAAACACAGGATGCTCAGTCACACCTGCACACATCTGCATACTGAATGGATCTTCCTGGGTGAAAATTAGACGCACAGCCTGTATCGCAGTGAGAAAATCACCTCATGCCGAATCCAGAACAACGCAGCCTGGCTCCCCGAGAGGAGATCGACGCAGCGCCAGCGTTGCGACCAGAATTTTGACGCATGGCCCACTAGATCGACGCATAGCCGAGCCAGAACGATGCAGCCCAATTTCCTGTGAGAAGAATCAACGCAGCACTTGCCGTGCGACTGACATTTCCCCGCGTCTCCCACCGGATCAACACAGCTCCTGTGACTTCATCCTGCATGCCCAGGATTTCTCCACATAGTCCCCGGGGCGTCCAAATACCCACAACCCGAAGAGGATCCAAGTTTTTGTGCCGGAAATCGATGCACGGACCTGACCGCGTGAAAAATATTGATGCATTGTCTGTGTGTGCAAGGAGAAACCGAAGCACACCTCCCCATTTTCCACGCATCCCCTCGGCTGTGGCCCCCTTCGGAGAATTTAGACAGAAACCAGGTACTTTGTGCTTGAAAGAGACACTTGTTGCTTTTTTAGAACTAAAGCCTCTTTTTATCATTCTCTAAAGTGATATTTTAACGTGTACGTTTTGACCTGCATTTAACCACATAAATATTATATATTTTTCTAAACACTGTGTGGTGTATTTTTGTGGTGTTATACTGTGTTATTGCATGAGTTATTTCACAAATACTTTAGGCATTGCCTTCTAAGTTAAGCCTGACTGCTCAGTGCCAAGCTACCAGAGGGTGGGCACAGGATAATTTGGACTTACCCTGACTAGAGTGATGGTCCTTGCTTGGACAGGGAGTAACCTGACTGCCAACCAAAGACCCCATTTCTAACAGAGAGTATTTAAGTGAAGCCCTCCAGATTCTGAATAACAGACCACTAACAAATGCTGAGACTCCCCTGATGAGAATGTTCTGGGAAATAAAACTTGGAGCCTTAGCTTCTTACAGAGCCACACAAAAATCTGCAGGTCTTGACCTACATGCTTTAAAAGCACACATATTGAAACCAAGAGGCATGGCACTTTGTGAAACAGGTGTTGGAAAAGAGATTCGCCCAATTTCAGATTGATTGCGCCCAGATCTGGGTTGGCACTCTTAGGTATTCAAGTCTTGTGGGGAGTGATCGACGCAGACTACCAAGGAGAAATCAAAAACTATTCTCTTGAATAGTGGAGACACTGACTTGATGATACGATTTGGAGATAGAAAGGTGTGGGTGAAATCCCCAAATCACACTTCACAACCAGCAGAAATTATAGCCAAGGGTCCAGATAATGTTCTCCTAATCATGAACCCAGGAAAGGAGAAATGGGAGTACATCCCAGCTGGCATGATATTTGCGCGAATGATCATATTTGTCTGTTTCACAGATCATACTACACGGTGTCTATGCGCTGACTGTGCTGTGTGGTCTCCTTTTGGGCGTGTGCATGTGGGGTAAGGAGGGAGTATCGAAAACTCCCAACTCTGAAATAATTGATCGACCACGTTGAGCGACACCTTTACTGCACCTGACTGGAAATGTATGGACCCACTTGGCACGAGTTGTGCTCAACCGATTGGATTTCTGCATGGAAGCAATGCACAGTACAGTGGATGTCATATCAACATGCCTAGTGGCTATCCCTATGCCTTCAAAAATTCTACTGGAAATCTTTAACGTCAACCAATAAGGATAGAAACATGCAACAGAGTGACGTGTTATCTCATTTTGCATCCTACGAGTATTGTAGATTTTGCCAAGAAACAACAGATGAAAGGTGGACAATATCACACAACTAACTATTACAACATCACCCCTGGAGTTGTATGTTTTAATTTCACCTGTAGTTCACGTCAAATTGGAAAATGTGCTCAACTGCGCCTCGAAGCAGCAATGGGATCTCCTCAAGAGATACCGTGGGAACAAAAGGTACTCTGCCATTACCGAACGGATACACATTGCAAACGGATGGATAATCCTATGTCTTGTCTTCACGTGGTGAATGCTACTAAACACATTAAATTACCGGTGTGTTGGCTGTTTTCGTGTGGAAATATCACTTTCACCTATGTTCCCGCTAATATAACTGGTGGACTGTGTACCTTTACACAATTAGGACTGATGATGTTTCCATTTCATTCTGTACATACTCGGTATTCAAGAGAATCTGTTCAATTAGGTGAAGATGGTGATGCGGAACTTCTATTATTATCCCAATCAGAATAAACAAACTCGAGTCTTTCTATTGTAGGCGTGCCCGGTTTAGCTGTTTATAATACTTAAGTGATCAATAAGTTGGCATGCTTAATAGTTAATAATATTAACCACATTTCTATTGCTTTAGCTGAATTCTTACTAGATATACGTGGTATTTGAAAAGCTGCATTGCAAAACAGAGCTGCTATAGATTACCTATTATTAAAACATGATCATGGGTGCTCTGAATTTGAAGGCATGTGTTGCTTCAATTTATCAGACCACTCTAAATCCATCCAGTCTCATATTGACACTATACATGAATTAGCGAAAGGAGTAAAACAAGATGTGGAGAAAGAGTGGTGGGATTGGTTGTTCCACTCGTTGCCCATTTCGGACAATTACGTAATGTCTTGAGTGGGATACTTGTGGTAATTTCTATAGTTATAACGTTGTGTTGCTGTGTACAATGCATACCTATTTTGCTTGCACTGTTTAGACCAAAACAAGTTAATTTCACATCTGTATGTTATGAGAGTCATTGGTCAAAGGGTGGAGTGTAATGATATCTATATTTAACCACTGTGCCATCTTGACCACTGACTTCATTTTGTGCTTAACTTAGCTTCACACACTGTCGCATTGGTGGTGCAGGTATTTTTCCACACACAACTTATGCAACATGTTTTTTGCTCATGTTTCACTCTTCGTGCTCTCTTCTCACCCAGGCAGGGACATAACACTGCGGAGTGAGGGAGAGATAAGTATGTACCAGAAGAATGTTTATGGTACGGCATGGAACAGTTTGGTCTTGGGAGCGCACCTAGGCAAGTGGCCAAATATCTAACGTGCTCTTTCAACACGGTCTAGAACAGCCAGCGTTTGAACAACAATTCACAATATGGGAGGGGGGAGTTTCTTGAATTCTCCTCTCTAGCTTGTATAAGGTATTTAAGAAGGAAACCTGACGTCTGGGGTTAGAGACAGAACTCGTTCCGGGGAAGGGACACCTTTGCCCGGTTCCCATTGAGGGTTGTTTTCTCTTTTTTGGCAGTTGTTTGGGTTCTCAACTTGAAGATGGCAAAGAGATGATGTCCCTACCTCACCCCATGGTGATGCATTTTTAATTCTTATTTTTAGCTTTACGTTGTGAATGAATATGTAATAACTGTATATGCATATTTTTAATCCATGATTAAAGTAGTGTATTTTCCTTGTTTGTTTCTATGATCATTATTGTTCTACTGCTGTGATTATTTTTGAAGTGTATTCCTGTTGCTGCATTTGACCTGCATGCTTCCCCTATTCGAACCTTCAAAAGTGCTTTAATAAATGTATTACTCAGACTAAGAGCTAAGCATTGTTGGAATTCCTTTTATTTGTGTTTCCTCTCAGTTTGAAGTAGAAGCAAAACTCATGGATGGCACTAACTAACACTATTCCTAAAGACTTTGCTGTAGAAATGGCAAAATACCTTGTCCCTTTTTAGCTTGGCATGGATGGTACTGTGCTAACACTATGTTTAAAATGTTTGCTAGAAAAACAGATGCGTGAGGTGAGCAGATTAAGAGTGTTGTTCGAGTTTTAGGGTGTGCTGTTTAGGAGCTGCTCTCCACTTAAACATGGGAACTATCCAGAATTCTCTGTTTATTTTTTTGCATAATTTATGCAGCTCTCTTAGCGTGAAAGGGTATTATTTTAACTTATACTGGGTGCTACCTTGTGTCTAGGCCAAGCTAAAACTATAAGAAGAGCTGTAATGACAGGAAAACACGTGCCAGGGATTGCTTTATTTAATGAAGATTAGCTAGGATGGTCTTTTTCCAATCCAAAGTTGTAATACTGTGTCTGGAGTGGTACAAGGCTTCTATCATCAGCAGATTCAGAGTGTGCTGGTGTTGTATGGAGCACTATATAGGAGCTGCTCTACACCTAACCTTAGGAACTAGCAGTTCTCTGCTTCTTTTTTTAGCATACACACAAACACACACACACACACGTACATGTATGTTTATCTTTCCTTGTGTTTATGTTTCTGGAATTCCCTGTGACCTATGGAAGCTCTGAGAACTAGTTATGCAGAGACATTGCTATTCACAACTATGGATACATTTAATTTACCAATGACAAGTCATTTAAGACATTCCTTTAACAAATGTGGAGCCCTTTGTCTTTTTTCTCTTATCCCTTTCTACTTCCCCCGCTTCTATCACTGCCCTTCACATCTTAGCTTATATGGTAATTGGTGAGGATGGTGAAGGCAGAAAATAAAATCTCTTCCATTGGTTCCTTCACACAAGGTTAGTGAAAACCTGTCAGTGGGCAGGGCACGGCCGAGGGATTGGTGCAGCAGCTTTCAGGAGGCACATGGCATGGGCACATGGTATGATTAAATGGCACATCCTGTCATGACTTTCTGTCATGGATTGAAGTCTTGTTTCCACCATCATTACATCATGCTACAAAGAGGGGAAGAGCAATCTATATAACCACCAAATTTAAAGGACATGTGTTTACGTATGGTATTTAATAAATTTCTGTCAAGGACTAGATGCTGTGAAGATCTTTCTAGTTTCCTATTTAGTTACCCAAGCAAAGGGCCCTCCTCACAGTATCCAGGGTGATACCCTGCCCTTTAAATTTGAAAAGGTAGCAAGCGTCCCCTTGGTGGATCCCCAGTTAGTAGGTAAAAAAAACTGCCAGGGTAAAATAAAACCTCCTTGGCAATACTGGCAATTTGTGAATGAAGATTATGAATGATTTAGGAGTTGATAAACGCATCAATAAGAGTGATGACTACAGTGAAAAATAAGATTCCTTTTCTGACCAAAGTCTCCTTATATTTTGTGCAGGTTTGAAATTACATCACACGAAAAATGGTTGGAGCCATCCTGGATTGGCAACCTGTGGTCACAAAATGGTGGTGAAGTGACCATCTTAGAATGGATTTAAGACTATTTATGCCTATTTTGTCAGGGGTATGGTGAGTCATCGAAATGGTTCTTCACTAGCAGAGTCTTGAACCCCGCCCTCCACTCTGCATGCATAACCTTACAAGTTACTGTTCCTGTGGGAATGCTAATGCCATGTAGATAGGGGAAATCTTCAAAGAGTAAGAACAAAAAGATGCTGCCTTCCCTGCACTAGATGTGAGGCTAAGCTATTACACCGTTGCTATCACCAATGTGTCCATTACCAGTTTTAACAAGTGCTTGTATTTTCATCTTAATATTTTCTCGGTAAGAAAACATTTGGCCATGCTTTTGTAATATTGTCTCTTCTAGCACATAAATGACACTTTATCACAGCAATTCAAGCATAAGGAGACATTTAAACAAACAATAGACTAAGGGCCTGATTACAACTTTGGAGGAGGTGTTAATCCGTCCCAAATGTGACGGATATACCACCAGCCGTATTACGAGTTCCATAGGATATAATGGACTCGTAATACGGCTGGTGGTATATCCGTCACTTTACCGTCACTTTTGGGACGGATTAACACCTCCTCCAAAGTTGTAATCAGGCCCTAAGCCAGGTTACAGACCCGATTGCTCAATCATCAGCTGTAATTCGAGATGTTGTAACTATTACACCTGGAGGGGTGAGTAATGGTAAAAATATAGCAATAACATACTTTCAGGTAATGGGTTTCAGCTGGCAGTTTTCAGCTACAAACCTAGACACTGCACACATTAGCCTTGAAAATCTCTATGATATGATGGGTGAAAATATTAACAACATAAATTCTGATAATGTGATTCAGCTACTGTGTAAAAGTACTAAGACACAAATATGAAGAGAGAGAGAACAAGAGATAGATAGATAGATAGATAGATAGATAGATAGATAGATAGATAGATAGATAGATAGATAGATAGATAGATACTTTTAAAGATTATATAGATATAGATATATTACCACCTGGCAGTAAGTAGTTATAGTAATGACCAGGTATCCATAGGAAAAGCATTTCTTGTTTTGCTAAAAACACTGGCACCGTTTGAGAATCTTCATGAAATTTCCAAAATTAGTGTGCCAGTCACTTCAGCTGCTGTCTGGAAAGACTCAGGGTTGATTAATCAAGCAGGGGCTGGAAAAAAGGGGTGTCCCAAAACACATTTTCCCCTATGCAATTTCCTGAAGAGGATTTAGACACAACTATAGCCTGAACCGCTAAAAGGAAATTACACCAAATATAGCAAAAAGTTACAGCTTGGTCCAGTAAGAATGCTTTTTGTAATATGGTGTAAATCTGTTCAGTAGTTTTGGAGTAATTAAACAAAAAAGATTAATGTATATCTAGAGAACACGGATCTGACAGATCTCAAACTGAGATCTGATTGTTTGCCACCACTTCAACCAGGAAATGGTGGCAGCTATCTTAGGACTCAGTGCTCGGTGGTTCAAGCCCTACAAAAATGCAAAAAAGACGCAAAGGGACAGGGTAGGACTACCCTGATCCCCTAGGCCTGGTGGTAAGGTCCTAGAGAGACCTCGCCTGAGGACTTTTTTTTTTTGCAGCAAATTTGTGGAGGTCCTGCAAATCCACAGTAAAATCTGTTTTTTAAAAACAAGCATGGTCTCTGAACTTGATTTTAAGCCTTCTGGGTGGGCCGGAGGGCGGGACATACTTATACATTGGGGTAGGGGGTGCACATTTCTCCCTCATTGGGTTGAATTTGGACCTGGGGACCCCATCCCTCTGGGCCCAGCTGAATGTAAAAAGGGGGAGTAGCCCGAGCAGCCCCCCTCCCCGGGCAAATTATGGTGCTGAGACCCCTTCCCCATGGCCTGGCCACATCTGCAAAGGGCCATTCATTAATGGACTTTAGGACCCCATCCTCCATGGCCTGCTCAGGCTATATCCTCAGTTGCCCACCCTGGGACATAGCCTTTTCCCTGTCTGCATTGGTTTGTGCAGGAAAACCTGTGTTTGCTCTCGCTTGGTGGGAGAATTTTGAATCTCCCGCCAAGCAAGCTGCAAATGCAAAGTTCAGTCCCATCGAGCGGGTGCATGAAAAGTGCTCCTACCCGCTGCGAGCTGACTTCAGATCAGTTTCCCTGTCCACAGTGATGCAGGCAGGGAAACAGATCAAAACATTGCTCCCGCATGTTTTAGCTGCTCGCTGCAGGCGGAAACAATGCTGAATCCCATTGGGTGCAAGGTGCCGACTGGAACAGCAGGAGCCTTGGGGCTTCCTCCGCAGCCCCCAATAGTGTGGTGGGTGCCCTGGATGGGCAACAAAGCATCCACCCTTCGTTGGCCCGGCACTGTGGATGTGGTCCCCGGGACTGAAATTGGCCGCACATTCCCCTGTGAAATATGGATGAACCTTGGGGAATGGGGTCCCCTGGGCCAAAATCAGCCCGGGGAGGGGGACCACATGGGTCCATTCCCTCTTTCCATATTTGACTGGGACTTGGGGATGGAGTCCCCAGGGTGAAAGGTGGCGCCCCCAAAAAATGCACAAGGCCCCTGGGTGTGGAGTCCACTGGGAAGAGGGGCCGCATGCCCCCTCTCCCTAAAATATGCACCAGCCCCTAGGAAATGGGTCCCGTGGGGGCCAATTCAGCTTGGGGAGGTCAGCCCTGTGCCCCCTTTCCCTTAGGTGTAATTAGATCCCCAGGGTCTTACAAAGTTCGGGGATGGGACTGAACAGTCCTCTCCTCCTTAAAATGAAATAACTGGGGTTCCTAGAGCCAGGCCCTGTGGAAAACTTTCTGCCGCACATGGCCGAAGGCTGTGTATGGTGTGGGGTTGGCTGCCTTTCGGGGTTTGGCCAGGCCTTGTGGCCAACCCCCCAATGCACACAGCTAAAAACAGGACACAGCGTGGGGTTGGGTGCATGCAGGGGTTGGCCACAGGGCCTGGTCACACACTGCGCAGTATGGGGTTGGCCAAAACCCAGGCCCTTCGACCAACCCCCACCTCCAGCCATGCACTGCAGCAGTTGAATTAAGGTGTGGTAGTTAAATATTACATATGTTTAAAAAAAACTAGAAATTCACTGAAAGGTGTTAAAGAGATGCTATAGTTGGGAAACAGCATTAAAAAATTGTAGAAATTCACTGAACGTTTGTTTGGAAAGGGTGAAGTCAATGCTAATCTGAGCCTGAGTGTTGTTTTTGCAATGTCTTGGCCATGTGCTCTTAGAGCAAGATCTGACCCTATGATCATTGCCTGCCTGGAATGGCTGAGTGATCTGTCCCGCGGGCTCTGAGGAACATTGAGCGCAGTGACTGGGTCAAGATCAGACATTGCACCTAGACTCACTGGCATAGCGAAATGATAAAAACGGTGCGCTCTGGTGAGGAATGTCATTGAGTCATTTAAGTGATATCTGTTTTATTGGATCAAATCAAGGAGCTTACCAACAAGCCAGTGATCAGTGAGTAATAAACGGAAGGTGGTGTACTACATTTGGATTGTTTGAATATCAGGGCATGCCTTTTGGACTTTGTTCTGTATAGCTACTGAACTCCTCTGTGTCTTTTAATATATGTATAGTGGACAATAGGAGTTATCCAAAAATCACTGAAGTTCTCTGGGTATGGCAAACAATGCAACCACAACTTCTCCCATGCACTTACATGATTCTACATGTAACATAAACAATGACATCAATTACATTGGTGAAGATAGTGGGAACTGGGGCACTCAGTGAAGTGGAGGCCTTGCATCCACAGTATAAAGCCATGCCCCCCTCCTTCCTTGGGTAAAGTCCAAGGTCATGTCCACTTACTACTTTTGTAAGTAATGTTGATGTCTGATTCACTGCCACTGATTGAATGTTTTTGTTGCACTGACCATTAAAGGATGCAAGAGACTCATGATCTTTGAGAAAAAGACTCTGAAATGGGTTGGAGCGATCCAATGCTAGCTCAGCTCACCGTAACCCAAAAGGGAAAAGGTGTCAGTTCTTGGGGTTGGAAAATAAAATCAAAATAAGAATACACTTGGAAAATCAGTGTGGGGTTTGAGAAACGAAAAAATACATAAAGTAATATTTAACTACCACACCATAATTCAACCGCTACAGATACAGGATATAGATACTATGCCCCTAGCTCCTGTGTGGGCTTCCAAAGGGATACCCCCATAGGCCAAATTAAAAATTATAATCTGAGTTTTTGCTGCAATCCCTTAGTACTCCAGTGGGATTGCAGCAAAAAAGATAGCATTCATCATGGGAGTCAACATAGTGCGTTATTTGGTGAGAGGCTCAAGTGGGTCCCCCACCTTCCCTGAGCCGTTTTTGGCCCCATGGATCCCATACTCCAGGGCCCAAAACTTAAATTAAAGGGGAGAACATGTGTGGCTCTCAAGCCTATGAAGGCTCTGTGACTTCATTCCCTATGGCATCAACATAAATAAAAAAGGAATGGGCCATGCAGACCCTCTCTCGAAGCCTGTAAAGGCCCAAGAGAAGCCCATCTTTCAATCCAAAACTTAATTATAAAACGAAGGGTGGCGCTTGCCCCACCAAGCCTGTAATGGCTCTGGGGGCCCCTCCCTGGGGCCAGCATCAGTATTAAAGGTGGGGACCTCCCTGAGGCTCTTAAGGCCCCGGCTCTACGGAGGTGTCTCGGGAATCCCACCCCTGGGGCACCGTTTCCCTGCCCGCAAGAGTGCAGGTACAGAACACTTGTCTGCTCCCACACAGCGGGATCTTTATTCATTCTCTCACCCGATGGGAGTAGACATTCGTTTCCCTGCCCATGCTTTTGCAAGTAGGGAAACTCAGAATGCTCCCACCTTGAGTTGGCAGAGTGGGGTTGCCTGCCCTCCAGCCAACCCAATGCCTTTGGCAAAGTGCAGCGGGGGATTGCTTTATGTATGATAATAAAATAATAATTTGTGTTAACAAAAACACCCACAAATCCCCTGAAAAAACGAAAGTATAATTATACGTTACTTTAGGAAAATCTTTTTTGCAGAAAACTGTTGGGTGTGGGTCCTTCCAGCTCGACTTTCTTTGTCCATGAAGAACTGCGCCTAGACTATGTGGAGGTCCAGGTGAAATTAGCCCTGTTGCTATTGTGGATGTTGGTGTGGAGTAGTGACTCCATGGTCCTGAACAGGGAGATCATTGAGGACTGTTTAGGGTGTGCACATGGGCTTAAGATCCCTTGGTTAAGGTTTATCCATTCCATTACCAAGGTGATATGCCATCTAGATTTGTTGATTAAGCCGGGGGGATATCAGATGGGGGATAGCAAGATAGTTAAGGAAATATTCCAGAGGCATGCAAGGGTAGCAAAGGAAAATGATGCACTTATAATATCAGCTATTCGTCATCTTCTGCTTCTGAAAATGGCAGCAGGCCCAGAGCCATATCTTAGTCAGTTTAGGCATTCCTGGCATAGGGCTCTTTTAACTATGTTTCGGTTGGGCTCATCCCGTACCTACATATGTTTTCCCCCCGCAGAAATATGACCTAAACTCAATTATGGTGTTCCTCTGTGATGTTTGTTCACCACAGACTTTAGAACATTTTAGGGGTCATTTTGACCGCAGCGGTCTTTTTCCAAGACCGCCGAGGGACTGCCGTGCGGAAGACCACCAGTGGTGGCGGTTTGCCGCTCGGCCTATTATGACCGTTGGCAGCTCTCCGTCCTTTTACGGACAGAGAGCCGCCAACAGCCATACTGGCGGGTGGCGGGGAAGTGGAGGTTGCTCCACCTCCACCGCCACGCCAACAGAACACCGCCCAGCGAATCATGTCTGTGATTCGGCGTGGCGGTGTTCTGTTGACGTTGTGTTGTCGGCGGAGCAGCCCCCATGGCTCCCGTCCCCTCCCGGAGGATCAGCGAACCAGGTAAGTCGATCGTCCGTGAGGGGAGGGGGGTGGGGGGATGTTGTGTGTTGTGTGCGTGCATGGGGGTGTCCGTGTGTGTATGTAGAGGGGTTGTGTGAGTGCGTGTATGCTTGCGGGGGTGTTGTGTGTTTGGGAATGAGTGCGTGTATGTCTGTAGGTATGTCTGTATGGATGTATGCATGTATGTTTGAATGTGGGTGTGCGTGTCTAACTGTGTGTGTGGATGTTGGCATGTATGTCGGCGTGTGTGCTTGTATGTGTGTTGGTGGTGCCTGCGTGCGTGTCGTGTGTGTATGAGTGATGTTATGTCGGGGGTTGGGGGTCAGGGTGGGGAGGGGGGTCCTGCCACCTTTGGGGGGTAGTGGGGGGGTAGGGGAGGGAGTCGGGTGGGGATGGGAGGTGGGGGAGACCCCTATCAGTGCCAGGGAAGGAATTCCCTGGCACTGATAGTGCTCACCGCCATGGATTTCATGGCGGTTTCAAACCGCATGAAATCCATGGTGGTCAGCCGGGTCCAAATATCGCCGGCGGTATAGTGACGGCTGCCGGGCTGGAGACCTAGGTCTCTAGCCCAGCGGTCGTCTCCGCCCTGGCGGGCGGAACGGAGAAGCAGCGGATGACCATGGTGGTAACCGCCATGGTCATAATACAAAAAAAAAGACCGCCAGCCTGTTGGCGGTCTTACCGCCGCTTCTCCACCTTCCGCCAGGGTCATAATGACCCCCTTTGTTTTTTTTCTGTAGCTATTATAACATTTTGCGGTGCAGGTATTTGCTGCCAATCTTGAAGCCAAGGGCTTTCAACAGTATAAGCCAGCTCTTTTGTTTTCACAATTATTAAACATGGAGGAGGTGGGGGTAGCAGTGCTTTCCTTCTCGAAGGATGTGCTGGCCTGAAGAAAATAGCTTAATTTGTAATCTATAGGGTTATTTATGTTTCTATCTCATAATAGATGGATTTTATTTTACAGGGTTTTATTGTGTTATTATTCTCTTGTATGGTTATTGTTATATAATCAAATACAAATTTTTCTTTCATATTTATTCATTCTTACTTTAAAGTTAAAACAGAAACCTTAGAAATTCACTGAAAAAAAACAAAGACAAACTTAATGTGATAGGTAGGTGAAAATTTCAGTGACAACATAGCGTTTTAAACTAAATCAAAACACAGAAATTCACCAGTTATAGTTATCTCTAGTAAGTATAACTTATGCTCCAAAAGTAACTATAACTTGCACCCTTGATATGCACTACTAATTAGTCCACATATTACATCACTTATGGCATGTTCCTGGCGTCACTAATAACATCACTGCAACATCTAAAATTACATCAGTGCATGACAGGGGCACAAGGTAGAGTTACTTTTGGCACTAGTCATAGTTATTATGGAGTTTGTGTGATTTTAAAACATTATAGGCCTGATGTACGACTGCCTTAGGTGGTTGCAAATGGCGAAAATCGCCATTTGCGACCGCAAAATGCGCAGGTACAATGTACCATCCCTATTTTGCGAGTCGGTTGCAATTACTGACTTGCATAATAGGGTTTTGTGACTCGCAATTAAGAAGGGGTAGCCCAAGGGCATCCCTTCCTAATTGCGAGTCACAGGGGATATATGGTTGTTTTCTGACCGCAATTGTGGTTGCAAAACATTCACAGTTTAAAATTGGTGGTAGCCCATTCGCAAACGGGAAGAGGTCCCCATGAGACCCATTCCCCTTTGTGAATGGATGCAAAAATATTTTTTCAGAGCAGGCAGTGGTCCGACGGACCACTGCCTGCTATGAAAAACTGGAAAAAACTTTTCATCTTTTTGTTTGAAATGCAGCCGCATTTCAAAAAATAAATAAAACTACTTTATTTAAAAGCAGTTACAGACATGGTGGTCTGCTGTCCCCAGAAGGCGACCATCCCTGTGAGTGCAGTCATTCCCAATGGGGTCGCAAATTACGACCTACCTCATAAATATTAATGAGGTAGGTCATTTGTGACCCAATGGAAATCGCAAACAGTCTGAGGTACACTGTTGTACATTAGGTTTTGCGACTCGCAATCTGCAACTCACAAATGAGTCGCAAATTGCAAGTCTCAATACTCTGGGTCATACATCTGGCCCCAAGTTGTCACTGAAATTTGCGCCTAACTATAACGTTTTTCAGTATATGTATATATATATATATATATATATACATATATATATATATATATATATATATTATATGCAAACAATTCTGGGGCTGAGGCATATATGTCTGCACCTTTCCCTTTAGTCATATATTGAGCTGGAGTCTAGACTACTATGGGCAAGTTGTGCACGAGTCTAGAAGATCAGCCCCCTAATCCTCAATCACCTATTTGACACTTTGAGCCTTGAAGAAGCCCTGAGGGACGAAACGCGTTGGCTATGGCATTGTTTTTATCGCACATGGGGTTTCATATAGACATTCATAAATGAACTGATAAATGTTTTCATGACTAAAGAAGATTTGACTGAAGGAATAACGTATACACATAACATTTCCCAAGGATGGACAGATACTTAAGGAGGTCTTCCTTTGCCCACATTATGATTTAGTTTGTGCTGAGTCTTGGTCCAATATATATATATATGATTTATTACAGATAATATATATATACATCTCAAAAACATATTAAGGAAAAAGGAATTCACATTCTAGACATATTTTGTGCAGTAAAGGCATTTGGACTGATTATTTACTGCAAATTTCATGCCATTTAAGAAGCCCCATTGGGACGGGTAGGTAGCAATAGATAAATATATACATAAGATTTATCTATAAAAATGTGTTATCCAAAAATAAAGCCCGAGAATCGGGAATGGAGTTGAACTGTTTCTTTATCACATACAAATGGCAACTTAATTACCATAGTGAAGAGCATGAATTAATTGAAAATGTAAAGGAGAACTTCTACAAAATTCATTTTGTGCATTCACTTCATATTCTCTTATTTTGCTAATAAAAAGCATTCATTGTGATTCACATCTGCGTTGATACATAAACTGTTGTTCCAAGAAAGTCAGAATACCAACTTTACTCTAAAGTCAATACAGCCCAAAGGAAGGTCATTTAGCTGGTCCTACTTTCAGACTATGCAGTTTAAGGCCTGAACTTTTAGGTCAATTAAAACACACATCAGACCTTATCAGATTTCAGAGCATTTTATTTTGGAAAGACTTTTATTTATAATAATGCGAATTTCACTTACTTTACATATTTAAAACTTCTCAATAATAATTGTGCAGGAGTGATTACATTTGTAGATTTGGTTTATACTTTATTAGCTCGAAAGAAAGGATACATTTCTGAGATTTCATTGTAGAAATAGAAAAAAGTATATGAAAGTCACATACTGTGCCAGTCACTAGCTTATCTTTGAATGATTTTCTGACCTCTTGCATGAATATTTTTATCAACTCCTCTACCTCTCCCTGACTTTGTTACTGAGTCAATAACGTGAAGTACATTACTCTAGGGAAAAAAAGAAAAATTCTGGGTGAAAATTGTGACCACAATCCACAGCTTTAAGGCAAGCGAGCAAAAAGTTTATGTGTCATCTGAGTATTAATACTTTGTTTCATGACAAACAGCTCAAAATTAGTCATGTGGGTATAACAACATATACTGTATAACCATAAGGTATTTACATCCAAATGATGTAGCAGTTGTTGTGTTCCCATATTTAAATACCAAAAAACATGCACTACTAAATTGTTTTATGGTACGTACCAGCCTTTTATTAAATGAGATATCATGATTGTTATTACAACGATAAAGGCAAACTCCACAAAAGTATAAAACACATATAAAAGAAAGAGGAGCTCACATTCATTCAGACATATGTTGGGTCCTAAAGGCATTTGGACTGATTATTTGCTGCAAATTTCATGCCATTTGAGAAGTCCCATTGGGATGGGTAGGTAGCAAATAGTTACAAATCATGCAATTGGAGGATGGACACACCATGCCACCTCAGTCTGGACTTAGCCATATGCAAATCAGTCTTGAACGTGTCCCAAGAGGAAAACTGCCAGGCGAGGCTGCCCCTGTACCAGAACACAAGCAGCCCAAGATTGGTTTCACCTTCAATGGGGCTATTCAGTCAGGTGTAACTTGGTTCCAATGGAACTATGAGCTAGGATTCAAGTCTGGGCTTAGTCATTGTACTTAAGGTGCTGCACTGAAGTAAATAAAAAAGTGATGGGTGGCATGCCTTAATTAATCTCAGCCACTGGTGATTACTTGGCTTCATCCTAGTTCATCATTATTTTCCACATTATGCCCATTTCTTAATTTAAGCAAGTGATTTCAGTGCTCAGCACTGAAACTTAGGGCCAAATTATGAGTTTAGCAAACGGGAACACCCGTGTGCCAAACCCCCGATGAGGTGGTTGCCACCATGCTGGCTACCTTCCCACTAGTCCCATTAAGACTTTCCTGCTGGGCTGACCGGCGGAAACCTGGCATTAAAGTCCTGCTCCCTTGTTAAAGGCCCTCACCTTTGGCTCGGGCCTCTAATGCTGGAGCAAGCCTTTAATGGCCGGTATAGCGTGTTACAGCGGGCTATAAGGATATAGTATTCTCAGAGGCCAGTCTAACTGAAGTAGCAATGCAGAGAGCATTTCAGCTATCCATGAGGAGACACGATGGTGGGTTTAGCAATGTGGGAAAAGTCAATGCAAAGATGGACTGTAGGAAAGAAAGGAATGTTGTTCTTCAAACTAATATCTGTTGCATACATCAGTGGCATATTGCAGACATTTCGAGAAGTACCCACCCACGAGAAAGGGCATATTCTCATTACTCAATTGTGCACCACTTCCACTCTAGAATAGATTACTTTTTCTGCATGCTGGATCTGACAAATAAGTTGTCCTATTCAGTTATATCCTCTTGCTGATAAAGGTACAGTTGGGAAGAAGACAATCCTATTCCCACCAGGCAAGCAAGCACTGATAACCTCACGGATGTGGCATTCTATGCAACAATAGCTGAGGTCACAGAAGAACATCATATAGATAAAAATGCTGGCTCAGCATTATCCTGATTAATTAATGGGGCACCCTTAAAAATTGCTGTTAGGGAAATACCAATTAAAACCACAGTTGGTAGTCGAAGGGCTGTGCTGAGAGATCTGCAGAGGGTAGAAGAGATGCTGGAGAAACTGGAAAGGTTTACATCTCTTGCCACTAAATATTCTGAATACTTAACAGATGTATTCCCAAGCACAGGGAGACATTAGAGATACAGATATCAGAGACAGAGGTTGGGTAGGCTATTTGAAGTCTTGCAGGGGTAAAATGCCTGGGACAAAAGGCAAACCAGTTGAATTATACCATCAATACTCCAATTTGCTTGTGCCCAAATAGGTGGGACTGAATAATGCAGTTTTTTAATTAAACTAGTTGCCAGCCACTTCTAGTGAAACCCTAGTGATCTCTTTAGTCAAATCTAGAATAGAGCCGCTTGAGCTGATGCTGTACTGTCCACTCTGTCTTGAATGCTGACTATAAATTATTAAGTAAAATATTGGCCAATCGTCTACTCACATATTGTGGGTGGGTCTATTTAGTCAGGTAACAGTCCCTTGAATATATGTTGACTTTATTGTAAAATGGAGGGCGCAGCAAACAAATATCTATAGTCAGTTATTCTTGAATAGACATTGAGAAAGCCTTTGACACTTTAAGCTGGAAATATTTGTTTCATGTGTTGAGTAAATTTGCTATGGGTTGCCTTACTTAAGATAGATAAGGCTTTTGTATTATATGTTTGAAAAATTGAGCAGTTTGTAGCCCAATCACTGGGAATCCACTTACAACAATTGCAGGGATATATCTAATTATTTTGCCCAAGAAATGCTACCTTCTGCTTGTGAAGTAGGGTCAGCTTTACAGCAGAAGGCTTCCTCCATTATCGCAATTCAATATATTGTCCTGAAATTTAATTCCAAATAAAAGGAGCTAATAATTGAGGCAGTGGATTCTACAGTTCATACCGTTATAATCACTGATATCTCCCACATTAGCTCATTTTGTGTCTCTTCATAAGTAATAAGTGAAGGGGAATTGAAAAATTATGAAATAATATTATCTAAGAAAAGCAAAGTCCCTTAACAAACTTCACTTGCAGAGTGCTATGGATAAAATATAAACCACTAAATCTGATTACATTTGGCAGTTATGGATAGCTGCACACAATTAACTATCCAAATGCATTGATCAACATCACTCACATGTCGTAGAAGACATCACAATCACCATCATTGACATCAGTGATGATATCATAGATCAGCTTTGACATCATCTATGACACAACCACAGAAATAAATCATTGCTATTTTACACATCTGGGTTCTGAGAGCACTGGAAGGCCAAAGGATGTGCCCAGTAATATAAGCGGTAGAAGTACTATGTTGCCACTGCCCACAGTTTGCTGAGCATAGTCAAACGTTGATCACAGTGTACTCTGGGAAAGCAAATGGTGAGCTGGGCCTGACCAAAGCCCAGGGTCTCTTCCCAGAAATTGAAGATCATGGCCAATAACTCTGTTGGTGGTGAAATGCTGAGCACAATGCTTAGCCAACGATATGAACATATACCAACACATCCAAGAAACTGTGTCTAGTGGGCTCTTGTGGGTGGGAGGGTTGGGCTCAGGATCTTGGCAAAGGTCATTGCCTTCACTAAGATCTTGCTGAACACACCAGGTGGGTGATGGGTCCTGAGGAACAGGGTGCACAGATTTGCACAGGTTAGGCCTGTGCTTAAATTGCTGTGATGTGAAGAGGAGATGACCAGTTTAGGTCATGCTGTTGATGATGTCAATGGTAATATGATATGCAATGTCACCAGCGATATCATTAATAATGTTACTTGTGACGTCATCTGGAAATGCATGATTGTGGTTTCATCCCATCCCCCTCTCTCCTTGGGGGGGGGGGGGGGGGCAGTTTTTGGACATGACAATTGTTATTTGTTTTATTAAGCTGCCCCAGCTGGGATTGGAGGTCTAGCATCGCCTCTGAGGTTGGAACCAGGTAAGTCTGTAACACTCCTAGCCCTACACAAAGTTGCAGCACTACAAGAGAGTTCATAATGTTATAGCCTTATCATAATATCAAGCCTATGCACTCATACACTTAGAAAGGGGTTCACATGTTTTTTGCTTTATGGCTTGGCATATTCATCAGGACAATTACGTCATTTGCTTACTACAGTCCAGCATTTGTTTGATAAGCAAAGTATTGATCAAACAACAGTGCAGCCCAAGTTAGCTGGGGATCAGAGTTTGAGTCACCACTGCTTAAGGAAAATGGCAATAAAACACCCAGATTAGGTAAGGCAAATGGAGACGAGGTAAATGTTTGTGCCTTCACCATGAGAGCCAACCCGCTGGAATGAAGTGAACTTTGTTTTACTAAAAATGTGACTGTGATCTATCCATACCCCTGCACCTGAAAGGCGCTGCCCAGCAAGCTGAGAGTACACAATATTGCACAGGCAATAAAAAAATCTCAAGTCTGAGACTTTGAATAGAAATACAAATATTGGGATGCTCTTTATAATTGTTGCCCTTTTGTCCAATAAGAAGAAAACTTTCCAACATCAATACTTGGTTGAAAATACGACATTTACTCACAATCAAAAGTGTGATTTTCCCGAGGGCTAACCAACTTACCGATCACTAATTTTTCATTATGGCCGTCGCTGTAATTTACATATATTAATATAAAATCCCAATGACATTTTCTCATAATTGCAAGGAAAAGTTCAGTTTAAAAGTGTAGGAACTCTACTTATACAGGGACTAAAATATATTACCAGCTTTTCAATTAGCACACAAATTAAATGCTCAGGATTCTCAGTGAGAGCAACCTTTGCTCCATCTCCCATTTAGTCTCAAGCATCACCCATGTGATTGAAAGTAATTTGCTTGTCCAGAATGCATCTCATAAGCACACACCGCATCCTAGTATCTGTTTTTTTCCTCCCTTGATCACTGCTAGAACCCATACCTCCATGGCAGCTATAACATCTCTGACATTCTCTCTATAAAAACATGCTTGTGCAACGGTTTCCCACACACGTATGTATGCTACGGTCAGTTGTCTTACGGCTGCTCCTGTTGTTAGCTTGAACTCCACTGCTGCTGTTAATGGCTGAAGTAGGGGATAATCAACCATAATCCTATAGAAGCCACAAACAATGCCATTGATAATTCTAAGCTTTATGTAGCATTGGAATGAGTGCCTCCACAACAAAAACTTATTATCAACTAGGACATCTTCTCTAGGACCTAATTAGTCATACTCCAAAAACATAGATAACAACTCTGTGACAGCAGGCATTAGAATAAGCCTAAAGAGAGCATTCATAATGTAATTAAATGTAACCCTCATTCACTTTAAATATAAATACCTTTACAATTCTATAGTTATTTGCGTATCACTGTTCTCTTCCAAAATTTCCAATTTACATTACTTGGAACAATATTAAATGATTGCATTAAATTCCAGCACAAATAGTATGACACACGCCATCCTTAATAAAACACCCATTCTGATCACTATGTGTGTTTTTTATTTTTTGTTACTTTTACCTTTTTTCGCTCCGGCCATTAGCCTTCTGTCTTTTTCTGTTACTTAGCTAATAGAGGCATCATACTTTGCACTTTCTTGTTTGATGGTGTGGTGTTCTATGTTGCTAAAAACTGCCATGCTTTTTTAAGATGTGCCAAAATATGGGTCTGACAATCAACCATAATTTCCCAAATTCCTGGATAAATCATCCTAGATAAATCATGTAAAATTTAAACGAGCTCAATGCATTTATCTAGATCCGTTAAATTTAACTGATACTATTTGATATCATGTAATACTCCTTAAATTGTAAATATATTGAACTTGTGGTTTTATACTTAGAACTGTAGTAATTGTTATGGCATAATTAATTGCTGAAAACAACACATTTAAAATATTCCTTTAAAATGTAAGATGAAAATGCATCAACCTCTCCATAATATTATTTCTCAGATTACTAAAAGCAAAAATATCCAATTTCCTCTTTCTCATATATAGCCTCTTTGTACAAAGAATTTACAAGGCCCGTATGTGGTGCAATGTGAATGCTGAGAGTGAAACGGTTAATGACAGGGGCATGTCAGATGGGCAGAGGCTGCCTGAGGAGAAGCTTGAGATTGCAGTTTTATAATTTAGGAGTGCTAGTAATCCTTAATTTTAGGGAGCTGGTGGAGGTCAATATTAGTTCCAGACTGGCCTATTAGGCTTTGCCACATGTACACTTCAGACAAATACCAGCCCAAAGACACCACCAGGTGGTGAGAGGATCAAAAATGCACATGATCTGTAAACAAGAGAAGTACTGAGAGACACAAAGCTGGGAGTAGAAAATCCTAAAATTTAATCTTGAATGTTGGTCTAGCAATAGATGAGGGGAACTCCATAGCAAAAACTGCAAAACTGGTATGGAAAACTCCAATACTGATAACACATCTCAATTGTAGTTTTCAAACTTAAGAGATGGTCCACATAAAGAAAGTATAAGGACTACTTGGACTGCAATTGTGAGGAGGAATGAGACTTAGGGCACAATTTAGATGTTGGTGGTCAGGACATCCTCTGCCAGGAGAATGGAGTATTTTACTCCGTCGCCCTGGAGGAGGTCCTACCAAATTTCAAAATGTCCATTGGGCCAAAGAACATTTCTAGCGCTCACAAGAACAGCTGTCAAGACTGTTCCTGAGAATGCATTGTGATTGACTTATACCGTTGTAAACCATGATGGAGCCCTACAGCAAATTTGCTAAGTTTTTTTTTCATTTTCAAAAACCCCTAAAGTGGGATTTTTTTTAAAACATAAAAAGAAACAATTCCCCCAACACCATGAGACTCATTTCCAATGACGAGGAGACATTTTAATATTTTACTGCCCCATTCAACCAGGGCTTTCCTGGCAGTGAAAATTTGTCAGACCAGCCCGCATAGGGTTCATAACAAGCGACCCTGACCACTACATTGGGGCTTGGGTGGTCCCCCCAAGAAAATGTGGGAAAAAATTGCCAAAACAGTGCATTTTAAAACACATTTTTCATTGCATATACAATTGTATTCGTTTTTAAAGCCTAGTAAATTACTACCTCATGGTGGACCAGAATACAACAATCTTTTTGGGACTCTTCAATAATTCCCTCACTATCACCCACTAACTGTGCCTCTAATCTCTCCATAGCCCCTCTCTCATGTGTATTTAATTTGTTTTATAGCGCCTCTCTTACCAGCCTAGGGTGTTGAAGAAGTTTACATCACACACACATATAAAGATACAGTGAATCATTTGTGGAAATCAATGTACACAAAATGTTACATATAACAAAGGGGACTACAAGGTGTTGAATTCACGTCATCCATACTAGTAGGCATTTTTTAAGAGTGCTTGGTCAGTGGAAGCATAAACCCAGGGTTCAGAACGGTACACAGTTGTTAGGGTTAACTTTACTAATAACAATTTACTTCTACCCAAAAAAAACCTTTTTAGCAAAATTAGGCTAATCAAAGACTGAGAAAAAAGTATAACTTTCTAACGTGTACTATGCAGTTTGCATGCTGCTTTTGATGGTACTTCATAGCTCACTGTGCTAGACTATGATTGTAGCTTATGACCTGCACACTAACAAAAGGATCTCTGTGACAAAAGCAGTATCCCACTGAACATTGCTCATAAAATACTTTTCTGTTGCCTGCATATTATACATTATTTGTAGCAGGCATATTAAACTTCTGTGCTACTTTAGATGACTCAAATCTGCCACTAAACAAAATTCAAAACTCCTATCTCTCTCCATCAGGTACACTAACCATCAGAATTATCTTGGCATTTTTAGTGTTGTCTGAAAATTGTTGCATATACAAGGAACTCTGCAGTGCTTTTAGAATTGCTGCAAAAAAGGCCCCCAGTAACTGAGGTGGGCCCCCATCCTTCCAGCCTCCCAGGAAAGCGCTCGATGCTTGGTACGACCAGTCCGGCCTTAGCAGAAAAAACGGTTATATGTCGGCTCATCTAAATTGAGGGGGGGGGACAAAAATATAACCAATTCTCGGACAGCCCTTCCTCTGTCAGGTCACTGGAGACGCTTGGCTGCGACTGAGACAGAGTAGACTTAACCGTCGCCAAACTATGGTTCGCCCCCTTTTAAATTTTGGGGTGGATCATTAATATTGTGGGCAGTGTACTTGTAGCAACGGAGTGCTCTTTCCGCCAACATATAAATCAGGATCTTCGTGATTCTTAATTTGATAGAGGAATTGCCTCTGTTTTTTCAGTACTGAACAATATCTCGTTATCCTGGTATTTTCTCATAGACAACCAGTATGGAGGGTAAACACCTGGGGCACATGAACAACTTTGTTGAACAGTCTGTCTGATTTACACCTGTAAATTTGGAACTTGCCCATGTGTAATCTAAGCTTGAACCAAAAAACATGAAGCTGGTGTAAATGCACGTGTTCTGCATGTACATTGTGTACACAGCACTTATATGCAACAACAGACATGGTTTTGCACTAGCATTAGGTCACTGGATGTTCCCTTGGGAAGTGTCAGGAAGTGGTCAAAGAAATTCAAAGCAAATGAGATAAACACTCACATAGTCTGAATTTTGTGGTAATCCCAAACATTCTGCAAAGCATTTCCCACTTTTACCTTCACAGCTGACATAAATTTGAAGGGCTCAGAAATAAGTTGCACCACTAAGTGTTGCAGGATGTGCCACACAACACATGGATCACAACGGGGCAGTAGAACTGAGAGATGACATTAAAAAACGTTAAATAAAAAAAAAAAAGTTAATTTCTTTATATATACGAACCTCATGCGTGCTTACTGCTGTAATGCGCACAATAAACATATTGAATCAGGAAGACAGGTGTAAACTGGGGCATAGATTAAGCGTGTATAAATTGAAGATGTTTTTTTAAAAAAATATTCAAACATTTGTAAATTTGTACCGTGCGTATGCGTTAACAATATGTATGGTAGTAATGTTTTTGTGATTCAGGTCCACATGGAATACCTGCTTGGATTACCCCAAACCGACCCGATAAAAAGGAATGTGCAAGCAACATTTGATATTAAAAAAATACAAAGTATTGCTACAAAGTGGACATGACAGAAAAACAAGCCATATAATTGGGTGGGTAGCTTCTTGATAGAAAATGTAGCTTTTTATGTTTACCTCCCACTTAACAATACGTTACATTTTTAGGTTTCTGATGGCTGTTTCCAAGCTCGGCTAATGAGGGGAAATACTCGCCCTTACTAAATACGATGTATCTTGTCCTTACTCAAAAAATGGATTGCGGGAAAAAATACAGACCTGACCAGGGTGAAAGATGAAAGATCATGTTAAAGCCACATAAATATAAAGGTTACATGTCAGAAAAGGAAAACTCAATGAGACAAATTCGATTTAACCGGAGGGCATGTGTCTGCTCGTCACATTAGTCATAATGTAATTTAGCCAACCGAAACATTTTAGATAGTCATACTAAGGTAAACATAGGGTAAACTGCAGGCCATAGGCAACCTCAGAAATGAAGGTAACTTTAAAGTTACGGTGATTTATGAAGAACTAGAACCATTACCTCTACGCTGTAACCATTCAATCACTATTGACTTAACATATGCAGATGTTCTCCTCGCATTACTTAACGAAGCACGCTCTGAGAGAGCCTTCCATCATTTGGACAAAGTTCGAGCAGCAGTTGAGGTGAGAAGTCAATACGTGTCTTCAGTACACTTTCTCCCGCCCAGTGAAAGGCGCGCGACGCTCGCTTCTCCACTTACCCCAGTGATGACAGCGGTGTCCCCAGATGCGATAACGCAGGCGGTGGCCAGGAGTACGACGAAGCCTCGCAGGTTGGTCATGGCGTCCACTGCCGTGCTTTTTAAAGTGTGGAGAGAGAGCAGGCGTGACGAAGCGGACAGGTAGCCTGGGGGTGTGCAGAGGCAGGAGGGAGTCCCGTCGGGTTTGCGCAGGATGGGTAAATTCTAGGCGTGTGCGTGGAGGCGGCCAGGTGTCTGTGGAGAGGCTGGAGCGCAGGCGGCAGCTGAGCTCGCGGAATGCACCACAGAGCGCGCAGAATCCACCACAGAGCGCGCTAAATTCACCACTGCCTGCTACTCCAGGATGCCAACAGTTATAAAGCTGGGGGTTGCCATTCAAGCCTCAACGCGTGAGTCACCGAAGGGGACCTTGACATAAGGGCAGGGCGCACAATGAAAGAGCAATTTAATACCTCGTCGGGAAGAGTAAGCGCTACATAAATGCAGCTTCAATGCCAAATTCCAGCTTTCAGCGTCAAGGGAAGCATAAACAGAATGCAGTAGTAAAATATAACATTTCCCAGATAGAGCTATCCCTCAGAATTTCAGGTTTCCTTGCTTCTGTACACACAGGTGTGATTCTGAAAATACATCTTCCATTAACAACGCGTCAAGAATTTTCTTACACTTTTGACTTTTTCACATGCAGCGTGCCCCTCGAATACACTATTGAGCCATTCAGATTGCGCACACACACATGCGGACATTTGGAATTGAAATATCGTAGGATTTAGCTGTTGGAGGACATTGAGGGAAGGATGGGACTATTAAAAAAAGGTTGACAAATGTACATTTGGCTGTAACCATAAGTTTAGGATCCTATTTACCTGCGTCACACCTGCCAGGAATTCACAAATGGATTCCTAGGAGTCAAATCCATTCTAACGTGCAGCAATCTCAGCTACGAGTACTGATTTTTCCACATTCTTAAACCCACTCAAGGGATGCCAAAATGGGCATTTCAAGGCGTCCTTAGCCTTGAGAGTGTGAGAACAACTACACACGTCCGCATAGCAAACATACGAATGCGGAGACTGCTGTTGAGGTGGTGAAGCTCGCACATAAGAAGAGAGGACAGGCCTTTCTTTTTATGTGTGGAGTTCCCATTTTTATGTGCGGAGCTCCACCTTTTAATTTGCGGAGTCAGGCGGAGAACTTTGCACCCACAGGACAGGCCTTCGTTTTTATGTGCAGAGTTATCCACCCTGACTGCAAAGTATACACACTTCTAAACTTACTAATAAAATGTTGTTTTCTGAAAAGTGAAAAAAAATCGTAAACTTGCATAAAGGTCTAAGTTTACCTTTATGGATAAGGCCCTTACAATTTCCAGGGTCTCAATGAGAATTAGAGGATTTTAAAAATACCCACATACAGAAGTCTGTAGTTGTTCCCACACTTCCAAGGCAGGAAACAGACTTTCCCACGGAACCAGAACCATGCAATGCCTTTCAATGCAGGCAGTACAACAAACGTGTGGTTACCATGTGTTTCTTTAGGAGGCAAGTCATTACGACTTGCTTTAGGGAACAGGTAGTTTGACTGGTCTTATATTTTAAATCCAACACCTTCTCTACTGTTGCGCAGACTGGAGTTAGAATAGCAAATTATACTATTCCAAAGGGCAACGCTTCCCTAAGCCAAGTCGTAACAACTTGCATGGTAAAGGATCAGATGGTAATGACGCATTCCCTGTATTGCCTGCATTGTAAAGACATGCATGCTAAACACATACATGAGTCAGCCACACAACCTCCCAAGGCTAATGAGACCTTGAAATGTACATCTTCTCATTCCCTTGGTAGAATGTAAGAATGTGGACAGATCAGTATTTGTGGCCAAAGTTCCCCCTATTTGTTCTCTCTCTTAGGCAAAGAAGGGTCTCTGCACTGCACCAAGGCTACATGCACAAAAGACATGTGACAGTTCACTATGCAAGATTGTGTGAGCTATTAAAATGCTACAATTAGTGCTTCTGATTGAATTCTTACTGCTGTACCAGACTTTTATCTATCATATGTGTGTTGATAAAAGGAGTTGTTTTAAATGCAAAAGCGTTTATCTTCACTTCCTAGGTGATGCTAGAGCTTTTCCCCCTTTATATTTTGATCCCTTGAAATGAAATAGTATCTGTGGTCCTGAGACACCAATGGAACACAACAGTATCCAGCACTGATACTGCCCAAATCACTTACTGCCACAGAGCCCAAAGAAAAGCACCCACTTGGCATGATATATTTATGCCACTGTTCTCTTTTTTTCTGCAGCCTTGAAGAGTGTTTTGTAACAGGGTCAATTCATGTAGTGAATTCTATAAAAAATAACAATGGCAGGACTCCTTTCAATATGGTGGGCAAATCTCTGGTTTGGGCTGCCACTACTGATTGAAGCGGTCCAGTAGATGCATTTAAGCTGTGGGATGGGAGACTCAACATCTAAATTCCATCTTTACCATTACCTAAATATGTTAATATTAACCATTTTAACAGAAATGTGGGAATGGCCCCCAACATAATGGCATGTGTCCAAGAAGGGCAATATCTTCACCGTGCCACAAGAACCACCCCACACAAATTGGGGTCTTTTGGGCATGGTGAAAACTGTGAAACTGGGAGAAATGGATTATAAACCCAGTCACTCTATACTGGCACATTATGTGTTATTTGCTCTCATGTTTTGCCAACAATGGGATAATTTTTAATTAGGCTGAAGGCTTCCATAATTATGAGGTTTAAAAACACTGGACTACAACCTTGTAGGAGGCAGCACCAAGTCTCATGGTCTGTTTACAAAATAAGCCTAAATGTGTAAATTAGAGCCCTTGGAGCTAGCACTACAACATTGCAGTTTCAGTTTGACTAGTTTGCCAAACTGTTCGAACTTGAGCAAGTCTTATTCTCCTTGTACCTGTTTTTCTTAATCTGCCAATATTTGAGAACTGGGCTCCCAAGAATCTGACTGTAGAGTTGCCTGCATTAGCATCTGTTGCCTGTTGACACTACTTCCCAACTGGTTTCCCTACATCTCTGCACAGAGGCATGCACCAAGAGGCAAATGATCTTTTCATCCACCTGAAATTGAAATTAAAAGGCAAGGAGCCACAACGTTTCTATCATGGTGTGTGGACCAGAGAGCATGCTCCAGGGGAGAGCACCTGAAAAGATCACCAAGAGGAGCAGGAAGAGCTGAAGGAGAGCACAGAGAAGGAGTTAAGAGGGAGCGCTGGAGGAGAGCACAGAGAGGAGGCGGCAGAAGATAGCTCTGGAGTAGAACACTATCAGGAATAGGCAGTGGGAGCACTGAAAAAGAGCACTGCAAAAAAGCACTGGAATAGGAGAGCTCTAAGATGTAGGAGGGCGTCTCTGGCTCTCTATGTAGTGTGCAAAGTAAGGCGCACTGTGCAGAGAGTCCAGGCAACCACACGTTGGTTTACAGAGATAAAAACAAGACCACCTAATGCTCTAATTTTTATGGCAGCTTGGTCGAGCAGCTTGGCTAATTTTGGAGAAGTGCAAAGCATTTGTTGTCCTCACAAAATCAATAAAGCAAAACACACACACTCAAAAGAATAACTCCAGACCAATTTACAAAAATACTTTAGATTTTTATAAACATTTTAAGACCAAGATCATCAAATCAGGTGAGTACTTTTTAACTTATGAATTTTTAAAGTTTAGAAAATGTCTCAGTTCTGTGCGTAATTACAAACCATAAGAATCAATGGAGAAATACTTTAAAAATGCATATACAATCAGGCAATGCGTTTACCAATGTCTTCTTTTGCAGATAGTTAGAGGTCATCAGTGGGCCTTGTGGACCAGCGGCAAAAGTTCTGGAGGCTCTCGGTTTCATCGGGAGCAGCTGCAGAAAGTCATTGGACCTGGTGTAAGGCCACTGCGCGGGACCACTTGGAAAAGGAATGCACCAGGGGACTTCGATGGTGAGTCCGGAGGGTCCCCTTGGAGTGTCATGGTCATAAGGGGTGGGGGACCCTTAGTGCATAGTTGGATTTTTGGTGCAGGGCACAGTGGGGGCCGGTGCAGAGCGACTCAGTGAGCCAGGAGCTGTGTGCAGAGCTGCCCATGGAAGCAGGAGGTATGTCACTTTGAGGGTCGCTTGCAGGTCAGCCAGGGCACTCTGGTGGGAGGTCCTGGTGTTTTCTGAAGTCCTTTGATTGGGGCTTACTCTTGGTCCTTTTTCCCTCTGGACTGTCCTCAGTAATTGAGGCTATTGCATTGTTCGGCCACTGGAGGTGGCAGTGCCATCAAACTTGGCACACTTGCTGGCTTTGTCCTTACACTCTGTTGGGTGAAATTTTGGTTTGGCTGTGGCATCTGATTCCTTGGTCAGCAGCCGGTCAATGAACTGGACTTCACTGTTTTTTTGGTCTTGGTTGCAGGAGAGTGGAGCCTTCACTCAGTAGGGAGATCTTCAGTGATTTTTAGAAGTATGGGGGTTCTCTGGGAGTTTGTAGAGTCCATCTGGTGTCAGAGCAACCCCTAAGTAGTGATTGTCGAGTCCTGGGTGCAGCAGGCAGGGGTTGGCATCTTTTTCTTGGTGCAGAAGGACTTCTGTTCTCAAGCCTTGGGTCATCTTTGTTGCTGGTCTTCCTGTGTCCTTGGAATCTCATTCCCTGGTTTTGGGTACCCCACTAAATACTGTATTTAGTGGGTGTTTAGGGGAGTACCTAGTAGTGACCAATGGGTCATCAGCAGGGCGGCGCTGCATGCAGCACTGCCCTGGCTGATTCCTATCTGCACCTGAGGTTAACCCATCGGGATCACTGATCTCGGTGGAGATGGCGGAACCCAGGATGGTCTGATTGCAAGGATATTAATGTGGCAGTCAGACCGACACAACACCACCAGCCTCGTAATGAGGCCCTTTGTTTCTCAGGATACTTTAATTGCAGGCAGTGTAGAGGTGGGGTCCTCTTGGAAGAGCCACTATTGTGGGCTTATTCTATGAATAATGGCTGCTGACTAGTCATTCCTTTTAATTCAAAGTCATGGTTAAATAGGACTGTGTTGAATTTCTGGCAATCATGAATACTTAGGCTTACGTCCATTATGACATAGGAATTAATAAACAAGAGCATGGCCATTTGCTACAGTGATATCTCATAGGCATGACCACATAAGGGACTGAACCATGGACGCATCCCAGAAAGCCTGTCTACTAAAAATGTGTCTCCTAAGCCAGAGGTTATTTGAAGAACAATTGTATGTCACCCTTAATGATTTTTGTACATGCCTGAAAGTATGTGCAATCCTTCAAAGTGAAATGTAGCTTATTAGGGAATCAATGCTTGAGAGCTTTGGGTATGGATGCTGGTTTTTCATTTTGGACATTGTTTTAGGACATTTATTTGTGGACCACTTTATGTTTAATTTGGCACTTTGTTTGCTACCCTAATCTCTGGTGAATACCCTTTTTTTACACAAACCCTAGACTACCATCACCTCCATCCCATTTACAATGCTTACATGTCATTCTGCCCCTTCCATTTTTATTGCTCAGGTTTTATATGCTAGTAATTAGTTTGTCTAAGTGTTCCCTGTGTGCACTCTGCATAAAGAAGCCACTTGATGTTTCTGTGACAGTGTCGTTTTTATTTCTTGGCTGTGCCAATAGATTTTGCACATATTATTGTAGAGGTTTGCGTCCATGAAGGAGGTATCATCTACACCTCCTGCTAGACAGTACCAGACCTGAGATAGGATCTGGATCAGGTTCTGCACTAGGTGCAGGTGGGTGGTTTGGGATGGGGCTTCTGCAGGTAGTTGGTGTCAACCAGATGTACCTGTGGAATTACAGCTGAATGAGCTTCAGAACCTCAATGTTCCACTCTCACCATTTGAAGATGTTTCCTGTGTAATTCCAGTGTGCTCTTCAGAAGCTGGTTTTGACTTTCCATCAAAGGGGTGAGGCTTTGCAGGTGGTTTGACAGTCCCCAGGTAGGTGGCCATAGAGTGCGTGGACCCTTCATGCTGGTTATACCTTGTTGCATGGAATATTGCTTGGGGAAGAACCAATACTTTCAGAGAGTTGGTGAGGTGTGGAAACCTGTGGAGGGGGATGGGTGTTAATTTCTAAGTGTGTTTTTAGGAACCTGTCCCAATATGGTATAAGCAATATACCCAATAGCGCCTTGAGACCCTCACGGGTGAGTAGCGCACTCTACAATTTTGTTTGATTGATTGATTGATTGATTAAGCAAAAGACTATGCCAGTGGTACTTGTTTCTTTGCCTCTGAGTCTCCTTTGCCTCTTCCTTTGTTTTTAACATTTTATCCCCCAGAGCTTCATCATTCAGGTTTCTATAAACCTTTACCATTTGAAAAACCACCATACACGACAATGGCACTGAGCAAAGTCTTGCCTCACCAAGTATAATGTTTCCCATACACGTTTCTCTGAATCATTTGAGGCTTTAAAGTTAGCCTATTTCGTTTTTAGGATCTGTATTTCCATCAGGAGCTACTTTACTCAAGTACCCTTAGCCACCATGTTTATGAAGAAGGCCAGAGTACGAATAAACTCTTGGCATACATATCATGTGAGAAGCAAGCTCCTAATCTGGTTGATAGTAATAAGCATCCAATGATAGGGCTAGATACCCATGATACAATAAGGGACATTGACATCTTGATGGGCCACTATCATGACATATATAATGTCTCCCGCATCCCCACCCCTGCCCCTAGGTAACATCAGAGGAACTGAAGAATTATCAGATCATATTTCATCTCTAAACAAGATAAAAGGGCTGAGGTCCAAGTATCACAACCCTTTAGAGAAGTTAAATCGTTTCATGCTAATGTTTCAATTCCCAAGTCTCAGGCCATCAGCAGCAATGGCTTTCCAGCTAAAGATCTTTGTTTGGTACAAGGCATTTTCATTCTCTCTCTAGTACTGACTTCATTGTTTAACAGTATTTTCAATTCATGAACGTCCCACCATGTTTCTGGGCTGGTGTTTAAATTGTTTTTCTTGAATCAACCCATCCTGCTAATAGGTCTCAAGTATCTTAGATCATTGCACTTCTGAAATATGTATTAAGAAGTACTAGCTAAGATATTTGCAAACTTATGCGATGGACATAGGGATGCTAGGGGGTGCTACAGGACTCCCAAAAAGAATGTGCTGTAGTTCAGAAGGTAAGTAATGCTTTTAAATGTTTTTTTTTTTATTTTGTCATACTTGCTGTGTGTTCAAAGACAGAGGTCAAATGTCAGTCTATGCCCTCTGACAAACTGCTCTTCATTCTTTTATCATGCAGATTTGTCTTTACTTTTCTTTCTCTGACTGCAGAATGAAATAATTTTGTAAAGTGGACTATGTGATAAACTTTCTGGAGTGCTGGGGATGTGAATTGAAAGACTACAGGATGTTATCTTTTTCTAACACACAACAAAATTTAAATACCTGTAGTTGAATTGTACAAATATTTCAAAATATATCAGCAGTTGGGAAAGCACATCTTTCATTCCGAAGTATGATGGAAACAAAGATTTTAATAGGACCAAAACAAATCAAGGCACTTGGTGTGCACCAATGTTACATATTCACTAAAACCTATTTCCACTAATAACTGTTTGTGTGCTATATAGTTATATCAGAAAAAAACTATGCCTGTGCAAACGTAGTGGCAATTTCCATGGAAATGTGCTGTCTGTGCTCTACCACACCATGCATCAGTAATATATAATTGCAATATTCTGCTAAAAGATGCACCACCAGCTACATACTACACCTTTATCACTCTCCTGCTGAATGGGTGTGGCTCATTTGCTACACTTTCTATTTGTGTGGCACTTGGATTTTTCACTGAATTATCCCCACTCTGAAAATTGTTCCAGCAACACTGTTAGCTAACTGGCTATTGTCTCGCTCTTCCATTTTGTTTCACAAAAATCAAACTGGGTTCATACCTCAAATACATTTTGCTTTTCTCACTGGGGTATCTGACTTTTTTCATACTTTAAAAATCTTGGAAGTGATAATTCGTTCAGCTGCTGCGAAAGCATTCAACCTTGTGAATGGGGACTCGTTTTGTAGTCCTTAAGTCATTTAATTTTCGTCCCAATTTACAGGAATGTTGTCACCCCTTTATCAAGATGTCAAATATTTTCAAGATGTCCTTTGTTTTTCATTGTTTTAAAATTTGATCAGTACAAGCAGTCATTACTGTATGATGATCTCAGTATTTTGTTAAACCTGGATTATCCTTTTACTTAGTAGTGAAACTCTCTTTCTGTTTCTGAAATCGAAGATTCATTTCATTCTTATTTTTTTGAAGAGCTTCTTTGAGCTACCAGTTGAGGAAAGGGAAGATCATAACTGATTTCTATTTTTATATGCATTTACAGGAAATGGGTCTGCTTTAAAAAAAACTTTCTTAAAACGTTTTGCAGAGAATTGACAATGGTCCAGTGAACCACTGCTTATTTCCCTAGAAACCTTTTCCACATTTCAAAAAGGGGAAAGGATCCAAAGGGGACCCCTTCTCTTTTGCACACGAGTTATAACCCTAACCTGCGGGTTGTAACTTTTCAGTGCTTTACAACCGTATTGCTAGCTGCAAACCATTGATACATAGAGTGCAGATTTGATAATTGAAAGGGATGCCCAAAACATGCCCTGACAAATACCGAACTAGTATCCAGTCGCAATCCCATTTTAGGGGCTGCCAAAAATTTACTACGACACATATAATGGGATTGATAGACAGAACACCCCTTTTTGGGGTTCAAATCAGAATTTCCGGTTGTAAAAAAGGTTTGTACATCTGGGCCTTCGTTTTTTATCTTCACTGATCTGATATTAAAGAATTGGGAATATCAAACTGGTATTCTTGGCTGCAGAACCAAAAGAATAGCATGGTTGGTTACTCAGGGCCCAATTCCCAAAGGGCCTCCACAGTCTGGGGGAAGCTCCTCAGTCGTGGTGGAATGTCCATATTAAGAATTTGTATTGTGGAGCCGCCGCTACAACTGCGGAGGCTCTTTGTGAATCAGGCCCTCAGTGTTTAGAAAATTGAAAAGTACTTTTGGGACTTCCCTCATGGTAGCTAAGTGACGTAGGATGTGGTGTTTTAACTCCACATGCATTTTCGGTTATAAATTTCACAGAATGTAATTATTTAGCATGTGGACGATTTACTATACTCCTACTTACCTTCACCATGTTATTGCAAATGTTTAACCTGCATATCCAGCCCAGCAAACTGGTGCCTGAATGCATGCTTTGATCCTGCTGCCATTTGTCCAAATATTGGCAGGTTAATTTTAATTCTCCTCATTTCTTTACTCCACCAGTTTGGGCTGATCATGCATCAAAAACCTGTTAATTGGGGCTCTGAGGGGATAGGTGGGGTGGCAGATGCGTCTTCTTCTTTGCTGCATCAATTTGAAGTCAGATTTTATGGCCATAATTTGCAATCTGGAATATTACTTTAATTTCACAAAATACTCACTAAAAAGTTTGGAAACATTTGGCTTTAAAAAAAAAAAATCTTAATTTTTCTAGTTGTTACAACCATACATAAACATTAAACAGTGCAAGTCGTCCGTTACATGTGCTTCGTGGGTCAACTATATTTCCCATTACAGGGTGACAACCAAGGTAAACAGTACATTATAGACCATGTCTGTAAGCTAAACTAGTATATTCATATCATAACAACTCCTGGCATCCACAAGTCCATTACAGAGTTTTGTACATATAGGGCATAAGCTCCTAAATATTCTGTATCCGAGTCAGCATCAGGTTCTCCATGTTTATTACATCTGTCCAATAGCAACCCCCACGTTCCCACATCATCAGTAGCTTTCTCATCAAATCGAGACAAACGCATATGCTGCTCCTCTGCAATTCCCCACACTAGCACATCCTTAAGCCAAAGTGCCATCTGTGGCATACTGGACCGCATCTACCCAGCAGCCACCCACCATTTCGCCAACAGGAGTGCAAGTTGTAAAAACTTAAAGGACATCTTCCGCCCTCTCTGCCTGAGGTTGTGTATATCAATAATGATTATTAAAGTACCACTGTCCATGCTAGACTGAAGTTCTTTAGAATAAATAGCAATTACTGTGTTCTACCACAATCCAATCAACTACAGGCTGCTGCAAAGCCTGCTGTCTCTTGAAGACACTTCAAGAAGTAATTTAATCTTACATTTCACACGATCACTTTTTTAGAGCACATCAATTTTTGTGACGCCTTTGTCCTCGTTTTCCTTTTAGGTTCCTGCTCGTGAAAATTGTTATGACTGCAAATCTGTTGAGAAAAATTCACAACATTGGCTTTACTGTTTAGGGTACTTCATTAACACTTGATCATTGACTGCCCACTGTCCTCCCCTTATCTTGAGAACCGTCCACTAATCAGTTACAGAAAGTACTGGAAACTGAAGGAACTGTGCTAGTTCTGTTAGGACTGTAATCTGCATTAAATTATCCTGCGGCTTTTTTTTACGCATTGACTATCGAGAAATGCGAAGGTCAAAACCACAAAGAATAACTACTGACGTAGCCGTTTGTACTTGTCCAGTTAAGAAACGTTGCTGGGGCGATCCTCTCCGCGTGTGTATGACAGAGTGAAAGAAGTACAAGGTGTCACCTTTAGTGGGCACAAAACCAGGAGTTCAAGGGAGGATCAAGGCCTGCGTGCTCGGTACGTGTGCCTTCAGAGCAGTTACGCAATTTCTATTGCCGAAGAAATTATTTACGTTTCGTTTGCGCCGAATTAAAATACTTCACATTTAACCGCTTCATAGAGCGTAATCTATTAAAGGGCTGTATATATAATTATGAGAATACGTGGAACAGTTATTATTTATAGATTTAAGTGCTTCACTTGGTATGTACATGAACTTGAATTTACTTTGCAATGCATTTGCTATCATCATATTTATATGTTTATCTGTGTTTTGCTTGACCTGTCAAGAACAATCCCTGATAGCCATGTAGTAAGCTATTTCAGTGTGACAAGCTCTACGCATTTTCCCATTCTTATGGAAATACTGTTTCTCCTTTCTCTTTAAATACACGGCAAGTAATGATGCTTATCATGACATTTTGTAAGGCGGGCTCCTTTGCTCAGTTAGGAACTCTCAGTGGAATTGGATCCCGGTCCCCTGCAAGAACCTACTGATTTCAAAATCCATCCTCCAGCAGCAGTGCAGAAGCAAGAGACTGTCAGGAGAGGCACCTACTTACACCAAATAGAAATGCACACATTACGCTCTCTGAGGCTCCCCTTGGGAGGAGGACACAGAGGTTCCTGAAGGCAGGTGCAATCATTGTCAGTGCTCGCCCGCAGGGGAATCTTTGTCTCCCTTTAAAAAGCAAACCATGTTGCCGTCTTCAGTGAAAGGCACCAGTGCCTTCAAACAGCCAGTCTACCTTTCACCAGTATGCTGCTTTCAGTGCTAACATTGCCATTCTTGAATTGGTAGCTGTGCGTTTGCTATAATACAGCACACAGACTCAGGGCCTGATTACGACTTTGGCGGTCCCACGCCAAAGCTGTGGGGAGGACGCTGCTGTCATGCCAGCAGTGTCCCCTTATCATATTGGAACAGTGCTATGGTATTGGCCTCAGCTCCCTCAAGGGAGCCGAGGCCAGTACCGTAGCACCCCACCACCCTCGGAATGCGCACTGACTACAAAGCAGAAAGTGCACATTCCAACGGTTCTGGGCAGGGGGGGCTTGCATTGCTAATGCCATGGTCAGAACAGGGGCCCCCCTGTGGCCCCCAGCGCTGCTTTACTACCAGCCTTTCCATGGGCGGGTTCATGCCATGGTAGGGCTGGCAGTAAGTGGGGTTGTGATCAACACGGCAGCACTGAGTATAGCGCTGTTGTGGCTGTGTACAACCCTAACTGCAGGCACCATTTTCCCAGTGGTGATGGTGGTCCCCTGGTGGTCCGACTGCCAGTATTGTAATGCGGTGGTCGGATCACTTGGAGTGCGGCAGTCTGACCGTCACCATGAGTCTGGCGGTTCTTGGTCTGCCAGACTCGTAATGAGGCCCTCAGTCTATACCCAGCACACCCAGTTAAAGAAATAAGCCACAGTTTGTAAGAGATTCTTCCTCTGACTTCCCTCACACTATCCAGGTCTCTAGAGATCTAGTGAAAGTGATGGAATGAAGGGCATTTATGCTCTGTCTCCTGAGGATGTCTTTAGGCCCATACTAGACAGAATAAGGATCGCTGACAAAAAACTGTATTAAAAAAGATTGACTTACAAAAATATTGTGTTAGAATCTAGATTTACTATTGCCACTCCAGTCCAAGCAACAGTGGGGAAAATGTTGGCTTTGGAGGGGCTAGATTTACTATTCCCACTCAAGACTAAGGGCGTGATTGTGAGTTTGGCAGTCAGACCACCATAACGCTAAGGCAGTGATCCCAAAAAGACCGCCGAGTCGGCGGTCTCCTACCAGCCTTATTACAATGTTACCTCTGGTCCAGCGGCAGTGTTCCTGATGGGGGTGGATCGACGAGGGACACGGTCAGCAATGCAAGGTATATTTTTCCATTAGTGTTGTTGCAGGTGTGAACATTTTGACCAAAATGTACACATATGCATGACACATGGGTAAAAGTACTTTGTACATGTGCCATTCTATTGCTGGAGACTGGGCCACGTATGCCGAGTCTAGCCAATGGCAGAAAATTCAAAAGGTACTTTGCTGTATTTTTCTATTTTGTTTTTGGGGGTGGACTTGCAGATGAGAAGGGAGACGATGGGGTGCACATTGGGGACTAAAAGGAAAAGAAGAGAATGGAGGAGCTAGCACCTCATTTCCTTCAATTCCACCACCGTGAATCAGGCGGTCTCCCCGCCACGGTCGGCTCACCAGAAAAGCACATCGTAATGTGAACGGCAGTACCCTTGTCTATACCGTGCTGTGAGAGCTGCTTTCCCTCAGCCTCCATCAAGGTGGTCGGCGAATTGCTGGCGGTATCGGCGGAACTCCAGCGGTCTCCAGTTCAGCAAACTGCCAACATTGTATTTCGGCTGGCGGACCGCCTAGTCGGGGTTTCTGACGCCGCCATGACAGCAGTGAGAAGACCACCAAACTCGTACGCAGGCCCTACGCAATAGTAGGGAAAGTGTTGGACTGTGGTAGAGTAAGATTAACTATTCCCATTCCTGTCTAACTAACAACAGAGAATATTATGGATTTTGTAACAATTAGAAATAACAAAGGTTCAAATCATTTAATAAAATTACTTTAATACACAAAGAAACATAATAAATTATAATACACAGAAACATATTAATACTTAAAGAAACATGTAAAAAAATTATTTAAAATTGTAAAAAACAAAAAATAAATACTTAAAATCACATTTTAATTAGGCAATAATATTAAACCATTACAGGGGTAATATTAAACATATTTAGTTACTGATTATTCAATTAGATATAACAAAGTTCTTTAACATATTATCATAACTTTAACATCTTCCCACCCTATCCCTTTGAAAATTAAAAATATACATAATAAGTATATTAAAATGATACTACACATCAAAATTAGACACTTCAAAAGTTATTGAAAACAATAATTCAATAATTAATACTCAGATATGGACATAAAAAAATAATAAAACGTCATTAACTTCCCACCCTGTTACGTCTACAAACCCAGCGACCCTGTACTAAAATATCTATTAAACAATAACAAAATAAATTAAAAAAATGTAATGTAACCATTAAACAATTAATATAACTAATATATAATGAATTTACACTAATAAAATCATAATTTAATTATTTCCTCACCTTATTACCATGCAAACCCAACAACCTCCCACTAAACTATACATTCTATTATTCATAATGAAATTAAAATATCCATTAAAATTAACAAAATAAATTAAAAATATAATGTAACTATTAACATAATTAATAAATGATTAAATAATTAATTTATAATAAAACACTTACCAATATATTTAAATTAATTGTAATTTAGTTATCCTACCTGATTCTTCTGCAAACCCAACACCTCACTAGTAAAATATAACATGCTAATATTAATAATAAAGTTAAAATATACATTAACATTTACAACACAAATTGAAAAATATACTCTAACAATTAACAATTAACATAATTATTAAGCAATTAAATACTTAATCAGACATCTAATTCAATTTTAATTTAATTACCACCCCACCTTGTTCCCCTACAAACCCAACAACCCGCTACTAAACTTTAAAATACTAATCACATTTAAGAATGAATTAATAAATCCCTTAAAATGCCAAACTACATTTTTAAAATTAAAAAACAATTATACTAACAATACTACCACCTAAAAGTAATATATTCACTAACACATATTAAATTAAAAAATAAATATTTTACAACTATATTAATGAAAACACAATTAAAAACAACGATTTCTTCTTACCCAAAAATTACATTCTTGACAACGATATTCTGTGCCACAATATTTTTGTAGTAACAGTATTTTTTTGATGATGTTTTTGCATCACAGATTTTAAAACTCAATATTTTATCTCAGTAATGGCAGATGACAGACTCGAGTTTCCTTTACCTTACCAAGCAAGCCTTTTTCGGGTCTTTGCAGACCTGAGGGAGACAGAGGCACAGGTAGTGATGTTCTGTTCTCATAATCAACTATCTCCCCTGACTCCCAAGAATCAGTAGCGATAAATTGCAAACAGTATACTTCTATGTGCTTAGCAGCTGCTTTGACAGGCCCTCGACCATCAAGGTGCCTGCAGCCTGGGCTTTCAAAGACAGCAGTCATTATGGCCCTCAGGGAGGAGGCGAAGATCAGTTGGAGGTGAGTTAATTTGGGAGGTATGAGGTCCTTCCTTTGAGCCTGAAGTCTGCCACATACAAATTCTGCAATGCATTGTATAGATAGCTTCTTATTCCTGGTGAAAGAAAGTATTTATGCATATCAGCACAGACAATTTATTGGTGAAAGACAAGTCACAAAAGAAGGCCTTGGAATTTTTCCAAATAACTTGCAACATCTTTCGGAACATAGGACTCCATGTTGAAATTCATCACATTACAGATGATTTAATACTTGGGGATTCATTGAGCATACAGATCAAGAAACTTTGTCCTCCAAAGAAAAGGATGTCTACACTACAGAATGCTTTTCATGCAGGAGAATCTATGACCAACTTTCATGTAGATCACATCCCTGCTGGCTGTGATGGCATGCTTTAGGTGCATTGTTCTTATGCGGTGCTGCACATGGGACAATTTTAGCAATGTTCAGAAGACCACTTGTGCCAGAATTGGACCTGGAAAGACCCATTGGCATTATGCAATGCAACTCTTTGGTCTCTCAACTGATAGTACCAGAGAAAGAATATGCTAAAGGAGTTATTTTCAAGAACAAGCTTCCCACTGAGATGATTGTGCTGATTGTATGAAAGCTGGGGTGCTTCCAGAAACCGTAGGATGGTTTAAGGAGTTTTGTCTGTTTGATACAGCCCACCTACACCTCGTATGTTCTGACTATACAAAATATCCATTACAGTGATGTCAACAGGAATCCCTTTAGCAAAGTGCAAGAGATCTGCCATCATTGTCCGACCCAAAATCTGCCTATTACAGAAATCTATCTCCTATAAACATAAAAGCACCTCAATTAAGCAGACTTCTCAAAGAAGATCATAAGTGGGTTATCAGTGCATCTTATGGAATCTTTGCCACTACAGGTAACAAAACCTGCTAAGACCTTGTATCCAAGTATTCAGAAATAAGGGAAATTCTGTTATGATCAGTTATGATCAGTGGTTCTTCACTGTGCCACCCCCTATTCTTTTACTACCAAGAATAATAATAAACCCGAAACAATCCAAAATCAAGAAGATCCTCATCACCTACTATTTCTCCTTTCAAATGTACAACATAAGAGATTGCTCTCTGCACTGGATCTTCAAAACAAAATGGCTTCCAGTGCTAAAGATGTGGTTTGTAGGTATCTCTAATATTGTCATTTAAAGCTAAATCTGAATTACATAAACATTTCTAAAGAGAATACAATGCTGGTTTATAAAACCCATGTGTACACAGATGTGTCAGGAGAATGTGGAAACCTTCTTCATTAAGCTAAATCTTACCTGTTGTTTTTCTCTATAAAAATGTCTTTCACTGGCAAAAGTCTATCAGTGTTTAAGGATATTCTAGATGGTTTAGAGAAAGCCTCTCCCACTGTTTCAGGACTATACACACTCCAGATGCTGTTTCCTGGATTTTTATCCCAAAGAAGACAAATAAGTAAGTCAATCCCCTATACGAAATTTGTTTGACTACCTATTTATTTGATTGATTATGCATGTTTTTAAGGTTTACGCTCCTCCATGTTTAATGGAGCAGCTTCTCATTCTACTTAGACCCTAAATCACCAGTTTATTTAATACTTTGTTGATACAATTGACAACAAAAGGGCGAGGATGACTGTGACCCCTAAGCCCATGCAACCTGCCAACATCCGGATCAAATAGTCAAGATCCTTTACTGGACCACCAGCCAGTGTTCTCACTCATTTTTTTGGTGGAGCCAGTAGAAGATTTACTAAATCTTTTAAGCCAAATGACTCCCCAGAGAGTCTGTCGTGCATCTACTTGGCTACTATGAAGATTCTTTATCTTATTTTCTTCACTTACCTGTAGAATTATTAATCTATCAATTCTGTATAGTGTCATTGTAGTTCAGCTAAAGAGGGGAAGAGTTGTCCCTCTTTTGCTAAAACTCAACTTGATCCCACTACTTACTGGTCATGTTGGACTTCTGTGGCCTTCAACAGTGCAGTCAATGATATCCTATTGGATAATATAGCTATGGTTGCCCAATCCAGGACTGGCTTCATTTATCTCTGATGGGCAGAACACAAAGCCTGAAGTTGGAGACACTATTATCCCCTCATGTAGAGTACCTACAGGTTCTTCCTTAACCCCTTTTCTTTTCAATGAATAACCAAGACCACTTTTTAGCATCTATCAAGACCACTTGGTATTTATGCAGTCATTTATGGAGGAAAATCATTTCTACATTAATTTATCTCAGAAGACCACTTCCACAATTGTTTTCTCTAAAATATCCTAGAAGCAGTTTGGGTCAGAATGGGCCAGGACAAAGTACAGCTGAACGGAAATAAATGACTGAAATTATATTCAAAGCAAAGTGAAGAGCCCACTAAGAAGTGCTCGCACATCCCCCCACCTCAATGTGGTTGCCAGCTTTACTCTTGACCAACAGGCCAGGTTAGTGGTTAAAATCTGATGTTTACAAATGGCAAATCAGAGGCATATTTTGCCTAGAATTTCTATCCAAAATATGGCACAAGTGATTGAAAGTGCAGTAAATTCACTACTGTGACATGATGTACACTAGCTTACCTGCCTGTCAATTACTTCTACTGCAAAGAGTACATAGCACTGCAGTTCATCTCCTTTCAGGCTTCAACAAATAAGATCACATTGCTGCTGTGGCAATCACTTTACAAAAGTAACTGTTTAAGACTAAGCTGCCTAGTCTGCAGTAGCATTCACGATTTAGCTCCATCTTATCTGGCCAGACCCATCAGGAAACTCACATCTCCATCTGGCGGTGAAGCAATGCAATAAGGTTCTAACTAGAGAGGGGACATCCTTTCCTGTCAAGGGCCTTATTTTCTGGAAAATGCTTGTTAAGACATCAAGCAAACTGAGTCATTTCTGCTTTTTAGGAACAAATGTAAGAACCATCTTTTTTTCTTCAAACTGCGTTACATCTGGTTCTCTGTGCACCAGCGCCACAGGACCTCTTAGGGTACTGTGTATGGTATAAATGTATTCAGGCAGCCAGTCATTCTATTCTAAATTTAAGGATATCAACAAACCTCATGTTAGGGAAAAGGACATTCTACTTATATTCCTGCATCTCTTTTTATAAGTATCTGCAACAACATTTTAAATAGCCCTCCCTGTTATCTCAAGGATATGACTTGGATGTTGATGATTATGTTTCATTCTCTCCTTCAAGATGACCTGCATTTAGGCTGCATACCATTTAATTCTAGATCGTTGGTAAAAGCGTGCTGCCTTAAAGTGAGTGTCAAATTCCCTTCTAATGGAGGTGCTGCATGTGGATATAGACCTAACTGAACAAGTCTCAAATTTTGATGACTTTGGGTTAAGGCTGACATCAACTATAGAATGGTTCATGCAGGTCCAACACTTGGCCTGCTCATTGACACCAGTTCAGCAAAAGTAACAAAGATTTTTAATAAAACTATTTCTAAGAAGGCTGCACCGGCGATACAGATCTACAATTTAAAAGCGCTGGAAGCTGTTCTGTATGGTGCTGAGATCTGGGGCCATGCAAACTGTAGTATTTTAACATCAGCAGAAAACAGATTCACTAGGTCCCTTTTTGCTCTCCTGAAGTGCACATCATTGGTCCCACTATACATAGATCTGGCTTTCCAGAACACCTCTTGGAAAGCTGAGTTGAAGCATTTGCTCTATTGGTACAGGATATATACCTCTCCTGCTCTAGGAGCATCCAGGGAACCCCTAAGGGAACTCCTGGCCTTACCTAGGACCAAGGACATCCCATGGTTTGAGTATGTCAGGGCTTTGATTTAGAATCTGGTGATAGAGAGGTTTTTGGTGGCCCTGGAGGAAATTGGCTGTTTCTCCAGAATGTCCATCAAATCAGCATACTGGAAGTATGCTGATGCAGCATTGGCTCAGAGTAGAGAGGGTTCCCTTACCCTATAGTTTATGAATTTTATCATGGAGGAGGTGCTGATTGCTGGGTTTAACCCCCCCCCCCCTTTTAGCCTGGAAACTGTTTCTCCAATTTAGGTAGCAGAGTCTCCCTATTAGAACCTATTGTGCCAAGTGGACCAATGAGAAAAGCAATACTGATGAGTGCCCCGGTGTGTAGAGGACTGCCAGAAACCATGTCACACTTTCTATTTTTTGACCCAGGATATGGTCAGCAGAAGAGAAATTGGCTATTGCCACTATGCAGGATCCTGGGCACAACGAGGTATCAGGATGCACTTAGAATGTTAAGAACCAACAACTCTCGGCTGATGGTATTTGTGGTTGCAAGGTATCTTCTGGCAGCCTGGATCTGGTGATTGAAGAGCATCTGAGCACAGGATACAGACTCAATGCATTAGCTATTGGGAACGACTTGGCGAGCTCAGTGATTTAAAAACCTGGTGTGGTGGTTTGTATCTTACTGGTTAGTGTTTTGCAAAGGATTGAGTGGTGATAGTGTGTCTCCCATTTTATTTTTTATTACACTATCACTTTACCCAATTTGTTGCACTTTATTTTATTTATACATGCTGGGTTTAAAGTACAGGAACTATATGTGAGATGCATGAATTATTTGTCTCTGTGCCCCAAAACTGCCTACCTTGTGCATCTGTGATGGATATCTTAGTACTGATAATGAGGAGACCTGGAAGAGTCTTATTTTGCTGTTAGATTTAAATCCAAAGGTCTGCTTATTAAGTTGACTGTTGCTATGTTTATGTGATTTTATGTGTTTTAAATAAGGAACGTGATAGCACTTTATTGATGATTGGGTCCACATGGAATAATGGTGGGAAGAGCTGGCAGTCCAACTGAGTGTTGGGTCCAGTTTCCTTGCCCCACGAACTAGGTGAAATCCATGTGTATAAAAAGAGACTGTTACAATTGAGCCAAAGGGGTTTTCCACTCCTCTTTGTAATCTTTTATAGGGTGAAGCTGCTATGTGGTATGTGGGCTGAGAATATGTAATGACTATGTATTGATTTACTTGTTTTTAAGTGTGTAGTGATGTTTTTATATGTATTTGCTGTACTTTTATGAACCTGGTTGATCGAATAAAGTAAAACTGAATGGAGGTGCTGCTTTCTCACCTCATTTCCTTTTTGTTATCACTGGCAGGCATTGACAACTGTATTCCAGTACAATAAAGAGTATAATTATTTTTTTAATTAAAAAATTAGTCACCAGTGAAAATGGTACACTAGGAACTCTTTACATGCGAAGTATTTAGAATAAATCTTACATGATTAAGAGTCTACAACAATATAAAGAAACAAACATAATATCACTTCTTGTACTAGAGTTAATCCTACACATAGTGTTATGAGAGTTTGAATCATTTGTGTCCAGTCACAAGACACAGTGAGGTACAAGAGTCCCTGAAAATATCAAACATGGAAGACATGGCACACAAGACAATGGAAAATACACTGTGTTATACAGAAACCAAAGTTCCAAGACATAGGGGGTCATTCCGACGGGACCACGGAAGCACCAGCAACAGGCTGGCGGTGCTTCCAGGGCCATTCTGACCGCAGCGGTAAAGACGCGGTCAGAAAAGGGGAACCGGCGGTGTCCCACCGGTTTTCCCCTGGCCCAGGGAATCCTCCATGGCGGCGCTGCTTGCAGCGCCGCCATGGGGATTCCGACCCCCTTCCCGCCACCCTGTTTCTGGCGGTTCTTACCGCCAGGAACAGGATGGCGGGAACAGGTGTCGTGGGGCCCTAACAGGGCCCCATGCAGATTTTCACTGTCTGCTTTGCAGACAGTGAAAATCGCGATGGGTGCTACTGCACCCGTCGCACCCCTGCAACACCGCCGGCTCCATTCGGAGCCGGCTTCTATGTTGCAGGGGCTTTCCTGCTGGGCCGGCGAGTGCACTTTTGGCGGTCGCCCGCCGGCCCAGCGCGAAAGCCAGAATGGCATCCGCGGTCTCCTGACCGCAGAGTGGCCATTTGGCGGTGACCGCATGGTGGGCAGCGACCGCCGCCCGCCGCGGTCAGAATGACCGCCATAGATATTTGTGCTGTTAGATTACATTAAGCCAGTGAAAAAAAGTATCTAAGACTGATCTATTTGTAGCTTATAACATAGTGTGAATTCAGACAGGCGTCGAATGGAAGACTATATTCAACACCATGTTCCCCTGCATATTCTACCCTGTCTGTACCTTCTGTGCAGAACTTTGCTGACAGACATCGCACTCCTTGTCCCGAAATGTTTTCTGGATTCTCCACAACACAGACAGAAATGGGCTTCTAGTCCTCTTGGCACAAAGGAATTTGTCAGTATGACAACCTGAGACAGAAAGCCAGTTACACTGCAACCACTCCACAATCAAATGAGCAATATGCAAATGGGATGTGTTTTAGATAAAATTCAGTCCTATGAAATGTCACAGGAATTATTAGTGGAACTTAAACCCTCATTCACAGAGGAAAGGCACACTCAAGATCAATAGGAAGTGAAGGATGTATCTCAAAGATTTATTTTTAAAATCAAAATCATATTGTTGTTTATACAACATGAATAGTAACTATAATGAAGACTCCTGAGGGAAGAACAAAAGGAGACACCCACCGACAACCAGGACCTCCCAGGAGGGAAGTGGGTCACAAGGGTACTAGAATGGTTACGTAGATACTGGAGATGGGTGTAGTGTTCTGTGACGGTCTAGTTGTTTGGAAGACCGATCACAGAGCACTAACCCGGATGTGCGAGAGAGGTTCCGGGGGAAGCACGAGGGGATTAAATAAATAAAGTGGAGCGTGGGAGTTTAGAGTTCTTTACCCGCGGCTCCATTGTGAGAGCACACTTTGTCTGAGTGATTAATTGCGACGCGCGGCGCAGAGCCGAAGGGGACACAGAATATTACACTGGCAACTAGGGTGGTCTCTATACCACACGCGAACAACAACGCCGTAGTTTGGGACCCCCCAGGGTGTGACTGTGAGCCAGCAGAAGGGCCAGGAAGACGCAGGTAGCACGGTGAGCTCCACCACAGCGTGACGCCACAACACCACACCTAGAAGGGGGAGACACAGCAAACATCAGACTCCTCACATTGCGCCAGCAGGACACGCAAATAGGTCGTGACGGACCACAACGTGAGCGAACGTGAGCGCAACAAGGTGCACCGCGACACAACAGACTGGGAGAGGTAAGCCAGAGCCAACGGGCACGAACAATACTATCAGTATGGCAGATGAACCAGTGCCAGCCATCCATCAGCTAACACAGCACACCATGACAGGTGCGCTACCACCATTCAGTGAGCTTGCAGATCCCGCCACAGCATCACCTAGATGGAAAATATGGGTAGGGCGCCTGGAGAACTACTTTGTGGCCACCCGCGAAAAGGATGGGGAAGTCAAGTTGTCATTGCTTCTCCATTTTGTGGGTGATGAAATATACAAACTGTTCAGACACCTACCAAACACAGGTGCCCATGAAGACTACGACGCGGCGGTGAGAGCTTTGAATGCACACTTTGATCCGCAACTGAACCCGGATTTTGAAAGGTTCAAACTACGACAGGCAAGACAGAGAGAAGGAGAGTCCATTGATCAATTCTATGCCCGTCTCCGGGAATTGGCAAGTACGTGCACCTACGATGACCAACAGAAAGAGGTACGAGCACAAATCATACAGGGATGCAGAAATAAGACACTAAGAGGACTAATATTGAGACAACCAAACATCACTCTCAATGAAATATTAATCATGGCGCGATCCCATGATCTATCGGCGGCTAGGGCAGCTGAAATGGACATGGCGATGTCTCACATGCCACAGAAGACCCAAGTAGTCAAAGTAGAACGTGCTGATGCGATCCAATTGTTACAAAAGAGGAGGAAACCTAGATTGTATGTCCTCGCCAAATCAGGGGGGAGGTGTGAATACTGTGGGAATGAACAACACAACCCAAGAGACTGTCTGGCACAAGGGAGGACATGTTCCAACTGCGGAAAACTGAACCACTTCACAGCCGTATGTAAAGGAGGAGTGAGAGGAAGAGGAGCAAGAGGGAGGCGCCCACCCACCAGAGCGGTAAAGCAACTATCCCTAGATGACTATGCGACACGGGGGACAATTGATGCATCGTCGCGTGACACCATAGAGGACTCCTCCCCAGGAGAAGACAAAGAGGAAGAAGTATTCTTAATATCGTTCACCAATGACCTCAAGAGACACCGGCGGCCTCAGCCCACCTGTGTGATTGAAATAGCAGGGTCACCTGTCAAGGCCCTTCTAGACACTGGAGCTTCAGTAAATGTGATGGGAGTTCAACAATATCACCGCCTCCAGCCTCACCCAACGTTGATCCCCTCAAACACCAAAATATTGACCTACGGGAGTCGCACGCCCTTACAGCTAAAGGGACTCATGGCAGTGACGGTGCAGGCGGAGGGCAAAACGATAAACACCACGTTCCATGTGGTCAACAGGGAGGCAGACATGCTACTTGGCAGTCAAGCGGCTGAGGAGCTAGGGCTGGTGATGTTTGCAAGAAGTGTAAGATCTTGCCAAATCGATGAGCTGCTAGGATAATTCCCGAAACTGTTCAAAGGCCTTGGCTGCCTAAAAGCTTCCCTGATCAAGCTACACATCGACAAGGCTGTGAAGCCGGTTGCCTTACGACACTGGCAAATATTGTTTCACCTAAGGCTGCTAGTAGAGCGGGAACTAGCCAGCCTCGAAGAGCAGGGAGTCATTGAGAGAGTATCTGGCCCCACTCCCTGGGTATCGCCCATGGTCATCGCGGAAAAGCCAAAGCAATAAGGAAAAATTAGACTGCATTGACATGAGGTTGCCCAACCAGGCTATAAAGCGAGAAAGGCACATAACACCAACCACAGACGACATCATAGCTGACCTAAATGGATCCAAGTGGTTTTCCAAATTAGACTTAAACGTGGGGTACCACCAACTTAGACTAGCGGAGGAAAGCAGGTACATCACCACCTTCTCGACACATCTTGGCCTAAGAAGATACAAGTGCCTGAGTTTCGGCGTGTCATCGGCAGCGGAGGTATTCCAGGACGCCATTCGACAGACACTGTCAGGCCTACAAGGCATGATGAACGTCAGTGATGACATATTAATCTACTCCGCGACGGCCGAAGATCACCATAGGCAAGTGAGAGACACCCTCAAAATGTTGTCGGAACATGGCCTCACCCGCCACAGAAACAAATGTGTTTTCTTTCAGACAGAAATCGAATTCTTCGGATATGTCTTCAATCAGGAAGGCATCCAAGTAGATCCCCGAAAGTCGAGTGCCATCAGACAAGCCCCTGCGCCGAAAAAGGTGACTGAAGTGAGGAGTTTCTTGGGGATGACAACCTATTGTGGCAGATTCATCCTAAGACCAGCCACGCTGTCTGAACTGCTCTGAGCCCTCACGAAAGCGGATGCCCCATGGGAATGGGGAAGCCGAGAAGAAGAATCATTCCAAGAACTCAAGAAAGCTCTCCTGTGTGACACTACGATGGCATACTTCGACCCGATGAGAAAGACTGAACTGACCGTTGACGCGAGCCTGGTAGGCCTTGGCGCACTGCTGGCACAAGAAAGTGAGCCAGGTCGATGGGCTCCATTAGCATATGCTAGTAAGGCCTTAACACCAACCGAGCAACGCTACTCCCAGACTGAGAGGGAGGCCCTGGCGATCCAGTGGGCGTGCGGGCATTTCCACCTCTATCTCCAAGGGAGACCTTTCAGGCTGGTCACGGACCATCAACCACTTGTTCCCTTGTTCAAAGGGAGCGCACCACATCCGCCTCCCCGGCTCGAAAGCTGGGCAATTCAGCTGCAACACTATGGCATGGAGGTAGTGTACCAACCAGGGGCCAAGAACCCAGCAGACTTCCTATCTCGACACCCTCCAGACCGGACAATGGACCTCCTTTTCACAGCAATGAGTTCCAGGACATGATGGGGCGTTTGGGCATCAGGCTTAGGAGGATCACGCCGCTATGGCCCCAAGCCAACGGAGAGGTGGAGCATTTTATGCGCACGCTTAACAAGACTCTTAGAATTGTTGCATTGGAAATCACAGATCTGGAACTCAGCCTTCACCGGTTCTTACGAGAATACCAAGGAACCCCACACTGCACAACTGGCCAGACATCGTGGTCACTAATGCTTGCTGGAACAAGACGAGACACCATCCCCACTGCCCCCCGGTCCCTATCGCCCGAAACAGACGCAAAATAAGAGAAGAAAAGTCAACGATAAAGCGAGCAGGATGAGGCTGGCCAAGATAAGAGACATTCGCATCGGTGACCAGATGATCGTCAAGGATCAGAAACCCGGATGGAAATTCCGAACACCCTATGAACCCGGATTGTGGACAGTGACTAGGGTATCCGGGACCATGGTGACCGCCAAGAAAGGGAGTGAGCGGGTGACACGAAACGTTTCATGGTTCAAAAAAGCAAAGTTTGCAGAGCATTCAGGAAATCAGGAAGCAGAGGATCAATCCTTTGATTGGCCAACCACCAAAGACCCTGAACAAGAGCGTGAGGGTGAACCACCATTGGTGGCTGGACCAGGCTGTTTGAGACAACCGGCGAGCATCACCCCAGCGACTCAGTGCAGGGAGTCCAGGTCTCAGATGGGGAGATACAATCTGAGACCCAATCCGCCACCCAGCCAAAAACTAAAAGACTTTGGGGGTCATTACAACCTTGGCGGTCTTGGCAAAGACCGCCGAGGCTGCGGGAGACAGAATACCGCCATTGCCGGCGGTATTCCTGGCTCCCTATTATGACATTTCCACTGGGCCAGCGGACGGTAACAGTGTTACCGTCCGCTGGCCCAGCGGAACTGTCACATCAGCATTGCTGCCGGCTCGTTATAGAGCCGGAGGCAATGCTGATGTGCAGCGGGTGCAGTAGCACCCGTCGCGCATTTCACTGCCTGAAATTCGGGCAGTGAAATGCGCGACGGGCTATGCCTGGGGGCCCCTGCACTGCCCATGCCAAGTGCATGGGGAGTGCAGGGGCCCCCAGGGGCACCCCAAGTCCCCTTACCGGCAGCCGTTCCATGGCGGTGTTTACCGCCACGGGCAGGCTGGCGGTCGGGGACTCATAATCCCCAGCAAGCACCGCTGCCCTGGAGGGGCCGGCGGTATGGCCGTGGCTATAGCGCCACGGTCATAATTGCTGGCGGAACACCGCCAGCCTGTTGGCGGTGTTACCGCCACCTTACCGCCGGCCGCCAGGGTCGTATTGACCCCCTTTGTGTGCATGACAACTCATTGAAACAGTTGGGGAGGGATATAGTGTTCTGTGACGGTCTAGTTGTTTGGAAGACCGATCACAGAACACTAACCCAGATGTGCGAGAGAGGTTCCGGGGGAAGCGCAAGGGGATTAAATAAATAAAGCAGGAGTTTAGAGTTCTTTACCCGCGGCTCCATTGTGAGAGCACACTTTGTCCGAGTGATTGATTGCGGCGCGGAGCCGAAGGGGACACAGAATATTACAATGGGTTGGGATTGGCGCATCAGGGAAGGGGAACGAGGAAAGTCTATAGCCACAGGCCTGGGGTGGTGATTTGGGGCCCTTATATCATGGTGCCAGCACCTGCATGTTTGGGCGATTGATTGTTGGGACCACTAAAGCATGGCTGAACACCAGAGTGCTCATCACTGTTTGACACCTAAGCATGGCACTGGTTGACTCAAAAACCTCAGACCCGCACTGGCACTTACCCTCCCTAACCTACCCACAAAGACAGAGCCACTTACCTGATTCCTGTGTCCTATCTGTTTTTCCGAGGTTGGGTGAAACACCCAAAACGGACTCAGATGTTCCCGGATGGAGAAGACACCTACAAAGGAGAGAAAAGGAAAAACAATTAGAGAGTGGTAGTCCTTCCCTATCAAGGTGTAAATCTCTGTTGATGTCACAAGCACAACAAACAAAAACAGTAGCTCAATCAATATTTAAAACATGAGTGAGTTACTATGCAGATGAAGTAATACTACCAGTTGGGAGAAATCAATATGGTGCTAAGTAAATCAACACCAGCTGAAATATGCACACTCTCCATGCTCATGCAAATCATTAAAACCATTGTACAACTAATATTCAGCAAATGACAGAGGTGCACCAATGTAATCTACATTTCAAACATGTGGCGATTACTGTGAAGATTATTCACTGATAGCGATGGCATAGGTCCCTAAAATGCTGGTGTTCAAAATATATCACTAGCAGCAGCCAAGATGCACTTCATGGTGCGCAATATTCATGCTCATATACGATCAGTTTAATGGCAGGTGCAAAGCAATGCCATCAGCGTTTAAAACTTGTGGGCGGTGCTGTGCAAAATGATCACTACTAATGATGGGTTGCTCCCCAAGGTGCTAGTATATTAAACATTGAACTAGCAGCAACAGAGGTGCACATCATCAGCAATATAAGATTTAGATGAACCTTAAAATCACAGCCCAGCTTTTGCTCACCACAACACTGTACTAGCTCAAACACACTAAAATCCATCATTTTTGCATTATCTAAAAATAAATGATGGTGTTCACCAAGACATCAATAAGAAGAATGCACATATGTGTTACTCCAGTTGTTCCGTAAACCAACTGATGTGCCCCTGAGTTCACAGCCAAAGCCTCCCGTCAACACCCCCAGCGGTTAAGCCTGTTTAATGCAGTGAGTAAACATTTTGTACAAGGTTGAATTATCAGGATTTAAGGATGCAATTATGGCTTGTTGGCACATGCGGACTCCAGTTTGTCCACTCTCCCCGTAACTTTAATCTGCACCCTGTCAAGAGCACTGGGCAGAGCCACATGACATGTTCAAGGGATTCTTCACAGTGATGACCACCCCTACAGATAGATCCAGCTGCGGGCTGCCTTCATCTGGCTTGATGTTTCAAAAATACCCAATCTCCTAACCTATTTATTTGAATCTTGCCTTCAAATAAATAGAGTAACTACAAGTGAGGTAGCTCACTGGGTAGATTAGCTGGTACATGTTAAGGACTGCCCAGGCATGCTTAAGCTTAGCAAGTAGAGCTCTATCTGAGTGATATGACCACAGCTGAACACATTTTCTAATGCCTGCTCTAAATTTTGGATGGCTCAAGTTGCTGGCCCAGAGATCTTGCGCGTTCAGTAGCTGCAGGAAGTCCTCAAGAAACCAATGGTGTGATTTCCTTGACCCACTGATGCTGATTTCGGTCCACAACAGTGCCTGCTTTGGCCCCATGTAGTTAGTGGCATAGATTAAGGTATGAACCAACACCAGCTGCTTTCTGGTTAGAAGGCCAAATTCCAACCATATCTGAGCTGGAGATGAAAGTTTTGGCAGCTGAAATACCTTTTTATTTAGCTTTGTAACTAGGTTGTTTGACATTCTGCTATCCTTGCCCAGTTGTATGTCCCGCCCCTAGGTGAAGGAGAGAGCAGTCTTAGCTCTCATGACTTCCAGCAGAGGGGAGAGGCTTGGCCCCAAAGTGATTTAGATAGCTTGGATAGAGTCACCTGAAGGGTAAGGGCCTTTGCTTCAATCTCTTTCTGCTGCTTCACAAAACTTCCCTTGGCATCAATATATATCCCTAGGTACTTGTACGTTTCATCTAAGGTGATTTTACTGCTGTTGTAGTACCAACTGCCTCCTACATGTTTTTTCCTGCCAAGGGTGATTACGTTTGTTTTCTTCAGGTTCACCTCCAGATTGTTGGTGGCCCTGTATGCACACAGTTGTTTAAGTAGCTTCTGAAGACCTACCCTTGTAAGGCTGAACTTTACAAAGTCATCGACATAGAGCAGGTTACTAATCCATGAACCTTCATTCTTAGAGGGGGTGGTAGTTGTTTGCGTCGAGGAGCTGTGATAGATCTGCAATAAACAAATTAAAAAGTAGGGGCGCTAGCACACATCCTTGCTACACACCCCAGGATGTAAAAAATGTTCTGGAGAGTGAAACACCAACTTAACGCTTAACACTTAACTTAAAGGCCTCAAGCAACTGGTCACCTCGCCAACACACCTCATCAGACACACACTCGACCCAGTGCTTAATTTGTGCTTGTTGTTTCCGGTGCTGAGCACCAGCACTTATTTTTGAGGGCCGGGGCTTATTCTTTTGCCTCAAGCATTTGCTGTGAGCAAAAGACACATATGGGAAAGACGGATGAAGGGAAAAAAAGAAAAAGTGTCACAAAGAGAGAAATTAGAAAGCTGCAAGAGTGAGCTGTAGGGACAGGGAGTGGCTTCATATGGATTGAAGAGGCCCGAGATGGCTTCAGGATTACGCTGACTGAGTATTCCGTGTTCACACATTTAATTGCAGCAGCCGCATGTTTAAGAGGAGGGCATTGGGCACCGACACCTTTTTATTTACAAATTAAGCACTGACTTGACCCCATTTTCTCTGCCAGCAACAACATCACCGTTAAAAATACCTCCACGCTACACTGGACCGACCACCACTGCATTCGTTTCTGCATTACCAAACCTACAGTTCACCTGGCACACTCCGCTCCCCACATGGGAAATGGAACCACATCACTGAGGAGCCACTGTCGAACACCCTCAGCAAGTCACCACCTCCCCCGCCACTGATGCAAACATCTCTGCATGGATATTTTACCAATGGATCTCTGAATGCACCAACAACCTAGCACAGCCCTGAAAGACCTCAGGTAAATTCAACCTCAAGAAGACCAGCTGGTCCACCCCCAAACTCCAGGCACACCTGCAGACTGTTAGAAAAAAGATGGAGAAACAGAAAGTCCCTGGAGGACCTCACGGCCTTCAAATCTGCCATCAAATCTCACCATCACCTCATCCACTAGGAAAGCCACCCTGCAGGACCATATCAGCGCCACCGCACACAATACCAAAGAGCTCTTTGCTGTGGTTTAAGAGTTCACCAAACCCCAATCGGAAGCTGCAAACATCCCTCCATCTCAGGACATCTGCGACAGACTAGCCACCCTCTAGCTCGGATCCTCCAAACCCCTAGAGATGCTGCACTGCTGTACCACCTTTACCACAGATGAGACCCGCTCCATCATGAGCAGCATCTACTCCGGAGCCTCTACCGATCCCTGTCCTCACCAAACACATCGAGGATAACAACATCCTGGACATCTCCCAATCAGGCTTCAGGAGCAACCACAGCATGGAGACTTCCCTCCTCGCCGCCACAGATGACATCCGCTCGCTCCTCGACTGCGGCCAAACACCAGTCTTCATCCTTTTGGACCTATTGGCTGCCTGCAACATGGTCTCCCATCACACCCTCTGCTCAACACTCCACACAGCAGGCATCCGTGGCAATGCCCTACAGTGGATACGCTCCTTCCTGACCAGCAGAACACAGAGAGTCAGGCTCCTTCCATACCTGTTGGAACCTACGGAGATCAGCTGTGGAGTGCCCCAGAGCTCCTCCCTAAGCCCCACACTCTTCAACATCTAAATGGCCCGCTCACATCCATCGCCAGAAGCCACGGACTGAACATCGTTTCCTATACCGACAACACTCAGCTGATCATCTCACTGATGAAAACCCTACAACTACTGCCAAGAAGAACTTCCACAACGGGATGGAAGCCGTAGCCACCTGCATTAAGGAGAGTTGCCTCAAGCTCAACCCAAACAAGACCAAAATCCTCATCCTGGGACCCTCCACATCTGCCTGGGATTGCTCCTGGTGGCCAGCAACACTCAGCACCCCCCCACCCCAACAAACCACGCACAGAACCTCGGTTTCATCCTGGATTCATCTCTCGCCATGAACCGCCAGGTCAACTCTGTTGAATGCTCCTGTTTTCACACACTCCGACTTCTCCGGAAGATCTTCAAATGGATACCACGTGACTGCTGCAAGACCGTAACCCACGCCCTGGTCACCAGTAGGCTCGACTATGGCAATGTTCTCTACGCCGGCACCACACAGAAGAATTTGAAGAAACTACAGCACACCGAGAACGCCTCTGTCAGACTCATCATGAACATACCCTGACGCAAACACATCAGCAGACAACTGAGAGACCTCCACTGGCTCCCAGTCAAGAAAAGATCAACTTCAAACTCCTCGTCCATGCTTACAAGGCTCTCTATGCCCTACGATCCAACTACCTCAACCACTGCATCAACTTCTACTCCCCCGCCAGACCTCTCTGCTCCGCACAACAGGCACAAGCCACCGTACTCTGCATACGGAAGACCTGGGCTGGGGGAAGATCCTTCACTTACATTGCAGCAAAGAACTGGAACACCTTGCCTCTTCACCTCAGGTAGTCACCATTGTTACCTCAATTCAGGAAGGACCTTAAGATCTGGCTCTTTGACTGAAGCATAGAGGACCGACCCCCCATAGCACCATAGGACCCCTACAGGTGAGTAGTGCTCTTTATAATTTCTGATTGATTGATTGAGCACAGATCCAAGTATCAGTGTGCAATTGAATTCTATCCTCCAAGAGGTTAGAGGGAATCACCCAATTTTTGTAGTTTGGCTCACAGAGCTCCCGTTGGAATCCGGTCTAATGCTGCCTAGAAATCCACAAAACAGTAGTATAATGTAGAACGTGATGTTATTGCCTTATCCATCAGAATTGATACTGCATGGTTAGCATGTCAGACGTGGCTGTAATCCCAATCTGGTGCTTTGGAGTTAACTCCTTCTCCTCAGCCCACAACCGCAGGTCCTTAGAAGCAGTCTGGTGTAGTCGTTCGACTCATTATCAAGCATCGCAATTAACCTATAAGTTCTCAGGTCAGATATTGAGCCTCCTTTGTAAATCTGGTGAATTATTGTACCCTGTCATGATTTTGGAATTATAGAGCATTCTAGGCAGTAGTCAAAGAGATTGTCTACCCAGAAAACTGCATCCTGTTTAAACTGTGCCTGGGGCAAACCGTTGCACGCTGCAGCCCCGTTTTATCTTGCTTTAGATATGATTTGCTCTAATCAGACCAAAAGGCCCATCATGGCCCTGGCTGGGGAATACAAATGTACCAACTGTTGGGCAGGAGGGTTCTTGAGCTGCAGTAAGGCTTTGCACACTTTCACCTGAAGGTCTAACTTCTACCTCAGTAGCAGAAAAATGTTCAGTAAGAAAAGATGCCCATCCTGTTTCAATAATGTTCACACCGCCTAGCCCACTTGACCCATTCGTTTTTTTATTCACTAGTACCCAGAAGTTTCTGGAGTTGGAATCTTAGCTGGCACAGAGGAGTTTTGTCCAAAAAAGATCTGGGCACTTGCGCTTTTCCTCAAAGATTGCCTGCCTATAGACTTTCTGTGCCTGCTTGAATTTGTTAAGTGCATCCTTTGATCCCAGGTTTTTTCAGGCTTTCCTCATGACCTTATTGCAAGCTTTCTTAGAATCCCTGATCATGACTGAAGTAATGGTTTGTTTGGAAAGATCATGCTGATGAGTTGGCTGTTGGAATTTTGTCAGCAGTCGACTCACAAGGCGAGCCCACACCAAAATCGAGAACTCATTGCCTGCTCCAGCTGTATTCAGAAACTCTGCACATTCTACCATTATAATGTCACTGATGGAACCACTCCATTTGAGGCACCTGAGATTTTCCATACGTATTCCTCTGCAAATGGCTTTTGCCTTGGAGTGGTGAGGTTATAATCAGTTATGACTGATTTGTGGACGATAGTCACTCTCTGTCCGTGGTGAGATATAATATTTTTCGAACAAAGTAAACATTTCTACATAACAGAGGGTGTAATCAAGAAAAGAGCAGGTATTCCCATTAGTTCTTGTCCTGTTTGGGTGGATATCTTGTGGGAGATGACCGTTTAGAGCTCTATAGCCCATACTACTTAGCTGTAGGACTAGATATTCACCCAACAGGCTAGGTGCACAGCCTCTTGGCTTGGATTGTTCAGTCATAAACATAGCACTCCCTGAATGGGGTGCCTCAAAGTCTTCAGAGGTTTCTTGAAAGAGGTTTGCATTAAAGTCTCCTGTAATCAAGCAGTCAGCCTGAGGGTGATCGCAGGCTAAGTCACACAAAATGTGTATTAAGCGATTGAACTGTACTCGCTTTTCCTTTGCCGCTGGATTAATATAAATATTTATCAGAAAAAGGGCACAGCACAGTGAAAGTCTAGTCGCTAATCTTGATTCCATGAAGCCAATTCTCTGTAAATGGTATTTCACCAATACATCCTTTTAATTTAACTGCGGTGTATATAGGTAACCCACCCTTTGGTATACCATTCCGATGTTCTCTGAAGGCAGGTTTCCAGAACTCGATGAATCCTGAAAACACACAGCTCACCTTGGCCCAGGTTTCCTGCAGTAATATAATTTTTTGGCAGTTTAGAAACATAATTTAAGCTAGAGATTGTAATTTCAGAGCCATACCACTGATGTTCCAGGAGCACAGGGATATAGAAGAGTAATTAGTCAGTTCAGGCACCCAGAGGACTATTCAGTCGGAGGGCCGGTGAAGTAAGGCTGCTGGCAGCCAGGCCCAATTTGTCCCTGTAGGCTCAGTTATTTCAACCCTCTGCTCACTATGTTTTATGATGATACATTCCTGAGCATTTTTCTAGATTGAGTATGGTTTCTTCATGCTGGACACTCTCTGGGTTAATGGTTGTGCCAACAGAGTGGGCTAACGTTTCCCCTTGAAAGGGGTAATCCTAATATCCCAAGAATATAAAATTTCCGATCTGGCCAAAATTGACTGAACTAGGATTGGAGAAACAAACATTGCTAACACAGATTCTGCAATTTGGGGGCCTTTGGGTGCAAGAAATTAAATTGAGGCCTTATTACTCGACTTAGCACCACTCAGTTTGGGAATTGCCTTCAGCAGTCTTAAAATGTTCCCCTTGTTTAGGACATTGTGGGGCCTTGAGAGTGATACTCTGGACAGAACAGTAAACTACTATCTGAGTTTTGCAAAGCTGTGTCTGGCTGAGGGGCCAGGGACCTGGGCGGGCTTCTGCTCCACCATTGAGGGGGTACCCTGTGGTCCCCTGTCAATGCTACACCTGTTAACTATTGTATGAGTTCTTAGGTTTGTATTTTTTTTCTCGTTGAGGGCTTACACAATCCTGGTTAACAGTTATCATTTCTTGACGAGTGTCTAACTAGGTACTGGATCGATTTCTGTTGAATGTATTGAGAGTATCACTTGTTCGATTGAGGCGCCTTGAAGGGTTACCTGTCTATCTTGTTGTGGATGTGCAGCAACTGCCATTACGGTTTCTTTGTTGTTGTTATTGTTTTCATGACCAAGAAATTAAACCTGCCCTTGACCACTTGGTTCTGTGGGAGTTTCCCTTAACAATGAAGCTCCTATACTTTCACTTGGATAGCCAGGCAGTAGGTTTGGCTCGGTGCCACAAGGGTGTTGCAATGAATTCAGGCAAACAGAAGATGAGTTGGTGAGTAAACTCAATGTTAGGGTTGATAACAGCTGCTGAGAGACGAGTTGAGAGCCGGGTTGAGCAGGTTGTCGGTTTTTACTTGTAAACAATGGTTACAAGTTACATGTTGCTGATGAAGTGTGACTTGCTCTTTTGTTCTGCTGTTTGTGAAGCCTTTTCCTTTCTCTCTTGCTAAGGGGGAGAGATGGTGAGGGGTCTGTGGTAGCTGTTCCCCCCAGGACTGGCTTTGTCCTTGATAGTGAAGCCTTCACTAAAGACACCAACCCAGGTGAGACCCCTAGTTGCTCGGAGGTTGAGAATCCTGGCCTTAGTGATGTCCCTGATTGCTTCAGGTCAGAGGGGCTAGCATTTGTGTTACTAGGGTGGTGGAAGGACTGTACCTTATCTGGACTGGAATGGACCTTAGTTTGACAAGCTTGGACTCTCTTATGGCTCATGGCTGACCTGATAAAATCATGCAGGCTTGGGTTGAATTGATGACATCTAGTTCCATGATGGATGAAAGAAAACTGTCCAGAGTTCTACCACTTGTAGGAACTGATGCTGAGAGAAGGGCCACACCCACCGACAGGATGTCCTGAGCAATCAGGGGTTCTCTTGATTTCTGCCAGAGCTGTGCTGAGGAACCCTGGAAGCAAAGACAGGCTTTCTAATAACGGAGAGCAGCAGCAAACTGATTGAGCTAGATTAATGCTTGCTTGTGCTCTGATGATCAATTTATTTAGACTACCAAGCTTATAGTCTATCCCAGCCATAAAAATGGCTAACGTATTCAAAAGGTCAACTTTCATATCCAGTTTGTCTGCATGATAATGTAAAGCAGAGACCATGGATTGTAATGTTTGTAGGAGTTGAAGCCAAACTGGGCCAGTAGAGTCTCTTATAGAATGAGATGCAACTTTACAGTGGGCACCCAGGCTCTCTATGGGACCCCGGTGGAAAAAGGATAGATCTAAAAAAGATTGGTTGTTAAGCTCCATACAAAGTTCCCTGAAACCACCGGCATAGGTGATTTCATAGGTGACAATGGCATAATGCTGCTTGTCGGAGCTCGGGTCCATTGGGCAGCTGGTGGACTGATGGTCCAAGCAACTCTTGCTTCCTGCCGAGGGTTCCGGGTTGGGGTCCATGTACATACTGGTGAAGAGCTTCCTTTAAAGGAGAAATAGCTTCTAAGATGATAGATGAGTTACCGCTGGATAGAACTATTCATGAGACATTGGGGGTGATTCAAACCCTGGCGGTCGGTGATAAAGCGGCGGCCAACCCACCAACAGGCCGGCGGTCCAAAAAATTGAATTCTGACCCTGGCGGCAACCGCCAACACAGCCTGCCACATTAACACTCCGACCGCCACCGCGGTACAGACAAACAGCGCGGCGGTCACCGCCAACAGGCAGGCGGCAGACAATGTACCGCCCACAGTACTACAACTCACCAATCCGCCACCTTTTCCGGGGCGGGAGCCCCGCCGATAAAAACACGGCGGAAACAGACTACGGACGGGAAAACGCTCACCAAAACACACTCCACGAGTACGGAGGACAGCATGGAACCCGAATTAAACATCCTACCTGCACTTGTCTACCTGCTCATCTACCACGAGTACGAACTCCGGCGCAGACGACAACGGTGAGTACTGCACCTACGACACACGGGAGGGGGGAGGAGGAAAGGTTACGGGCACACACATATGCGACCCCCACCCCCCCAAACTATGTACACACCAATGCAGAGCAACAATGCACAGTGACACCACCCAAACCCCCCTGAAAAAAGCAAAGACATAATTAAATTGTGAACCAAAATTTTATATAAAAAATAGACTCTGATATGTATCGGCAACTATGCAAAATATCCATAACAAAATAATACTATACAAACTGCCATGGAGAACCGAGGCAATTAGTCCACTACATCAAAGTCAAATGGAACAGTCCGTGGGCTACAGTGTAGCGACAAAGCCCACACAGGAGACCTGAGTCCTTTGGAGAGAACACTGCAGGGGCATCTGATGAAAATACTACAGGCACCTCAGGGGGAAGGGAAGGGGGGGGCACCACAGCCACATGAGTCCACGACGCAAGATCCACGAAGGGGCCACCATGCCCACTGTGCCATCCTGGGGAGTGCAAAGCCACAGTCTCTCAAGTCTCTACAGTGGGTGGGTTGCCCACTCTGCCATCCTGGGGAGTGCAAAGCCACAGTCTCTCAAGTCTCTACAGTGGGTGGGTTGCCCACTGTACCATCCTGGGGAGTGCAAAGCCACAGTCTCTCAAGTCTCTACAGTGGGTGGGTTGCCCACTGTGCCATCCTGGGGAGTGCAAAGCCACAGTCTCTCAAGTGGATAACAGTCTCCACTGGTCAAGGAGGAGGCATGGTGGGCACAGTGAACCATAAACAGTGCTTGAGATGGCGGGGCCCAGCGGAGCGGTGCTTGACAGGAAGGGCCCAGCGGAGCGGTGCTTGAGACGGCGGGGCCCAGCGGAGCGGTGCTTGAGATGAAGGGGCCCAGCGGAGCGGTGCTTGAGACGGCGGGGCCCAGCGGAGCGGTGCTTGAGACGGCAGGGCCCAGCAGAGCGGTGCTTGACAGGAAGGGCCCAGGGGAGCGGTGCTTGAGATGAAGGGGCCCAGCGGAGCGGTGCTTCACACGGCGGGGCCCAGAGGAGCGGTGCTTGACAGGAAGGGCCCAGCGGAGCGGTGCTTGACAGGAAGGGCCCAGCGGAGCGGTGCTTGAGATGAAGGGGCCCAGCGGAGTGGTGCTTGAGACGGCGGGGCCCAGCGGAGCGGTGCTTGAGACGGCGGGGCCCAGCGGAGCGGTGCTTGACAGGAAGGGCCCAGCGGAGCGGTGCTTGAGACGGCGGGGCCCAGCGGAGCGGTGCTTGAGATGAAGGGGCCCAGCGGAGCGGTGCTTGAGACGGCGGGGCCCAGCGGAGCGGTGCTTGAGACGGCGGGGCCCAGCGGAGCGGTGCTTGACAGGAAGGGCCCAGCGGAGCGGTGCTTGAGACGGTGGGGCCCAGCGGAGCGGTGCTTGACAGGAAGGGCCCAGCGGAGCGGTGCTCTTCTGCACGGCGGGCCCTGTTCAGCGGTGCTCTTCTGCACGGCGGGCCCTGTTCAGCGGTGCTCTTCTGTACGGCGGGCCCTGTTCAGCGGTGCTCTTCTGCACGGCGGGCCCTGTTCAGCGGTGCTCTTCTGCACGGCGGGCCCTGTTCAGCGGTGCCTATCTTCACGGCGGGCCCTGTTCAGCGGTGCTCTTCTACACGGCGGGCCCTGTTCAGCGGTGCTCTTCTGCACGGCGGGCCCTGTTCAGCGGTGCTCTTCTGCACGGCGGGCCCTGTTCAGCGGTGCTCTTCTGCACGGCGGGCCTGTTCAGCGGTGCCTATCTTCACGGCGGGCCCTGTTCAGCGGTGCTCTTCTGCACGGCGGGCCCTGTTCAGCGGTGCCTATCTTCACGGCGGGCCCTGTTCAGCGGTGCTCTTCTGCACGGCGGGCCCTGTTCAGCGGTGCCTATCTTCACGGCGGGCCCTGTTCAGCGGTGCTCTTCTGCACGGCGGGCCCTGTTCAGCGGTGCCTATCTTCACGGCGGGCCCTGTTCAGCGGTGCTCTTCTGCACGGCGGGCCCTGTTCAGCGGTGCACATCCAGTAGGTTCAAGGGAGCCAGACCTGGCCTGGACTCCGTGCTCAGACGCCCTCCGACAGTGATGTTCCTGGGCCCTTCGGTGACGGAGTCCTGGGCCCTTTGGTGTCCTCCTTTACAGCTGGGATGTGGCATGTGGGGCCCATCTGCTCCGCGCTCCTGCTGGCTGACGTCTCCGCCCTGCTGCCCTTACGCTCCTTAGATGGGGCTCTCGGGCCCTTGCCTCCCCTAGACGTTGTGGCTGGTGAAGTGGGCGAACTCTGCTCCTTGGGGGCAGCCGTGTCAGTCTTCGCACGGCGGCCCTTGTGTTTCCTGGTCCTCTTGCCGGGGGGGGGGCTGGATGTGTCCTTGCTGCTGATGGAGGTGTCACTGCTGGCAAAGGGTGGACTCCAGAACCCATGCACAACAGTGACACCCGAAGTTGGGCTGGTGGTGGCTGTGGTGCTCTTGGGACTCTTTGCAGATGGAGGGGGTAGGTCATCGGAGGGGAAGAGGTCAAGATTAGCCAGGAAAACTTTTTTAGGGCCAAGGTAAAAGGTAGGAGAAGTGGAGATGGAAGTGGAGGAAGAGGATGTGGTTGTAGGAGAGTCAGGTGTGCTGTCATTGGGTGAAGGTGCAGGTGCTGTAGGCTGTTGTGAGGTGGATGTCTGTTGGGTGGGTGTCTGCCTGCGTTTGTGTGTCTTGGAAGGGGTGGTGACAGACACAGTGGGAGAGGACACAGGGGACGTGTAAATGGCAGTGGGGGTGGTGACTGCACGCATGCGGACTGTACAGGAGGGTGTGGTGGTGATGGAAGCACTGGCTGATGTTGGTGTGCATGCAGGTGTGAGTGTCGACGTCACAGGGAGGGAGGAGGGAGACGAGGAGGAGGGGGACACAGGGGTGGTAGTGACTGTTGGGATGTCTGCATCTGTGTGTTGCTTGGGTGAGTGTTTGTGGGATCTGTGGTGCTTGTGTCTGGATGAGCTGCCCTTGGGTGTTGAGGTGTGTGCAGGCTGGTCAGATGGTGTGGATGGGATAGGCTGAGGAACAGGAGACAGAGACAGGGTGGAGGCAGTCAGAAGAGGGAGGCTGGAAACAGGGACAATGGCTGCCGTCAGTGCTGAGGCCAGAGCATTGAACGATCGTTGATGGGCAGCCTGACCCGAATGAATGCCCTCCAGGTAGGCATTGCTCCGATGCACCTCCCTTTCTACCCCCTGGATGGCATTCAAAAGGGTAGTCTGCCCAACAATGAGTGTCCTGAGGAGATCAATGACCTCCTCACTGAGGGCAGCAGGGGTAACAGGGGCAGGGGCTGAGGTGCCTGGGGCGAAGGAGACGCCCGCCTTCCTGGGTGAGCGGGCACGGAGCGTAGGCTGAGGGGCTGCTGGGAGGGCGGGGCTGGTGCGCTGGGTGGCGGCTGTACCTGTAGAGGCGGGGGGCCCGGATGTTGCCGCCACCGCTAGGGAGCTCCCATCCGAGGACGTGTCGCTGTCGCTGCTCTCACCAGCGGTCCCCGTCGTGGTGCTCCCCTCGCCCTCCGGCTCACTTGGGCCCTCGGTGTCTGTTCCTGTGCCCACCGGGGCCTTGTGGCTTGCAGCTCCCTCGTGCTCCGATGCCAAATCTCCTCCGCCTGATGATGCTAATGCACACATGCACAAGAAGATGAAGAAGAAGGGTGGGGGGAGAAAGAGAAGACCTGGTTGAGTGCATGCAATGTCAACACCGTTGGCGGAGAGGACAGACACAGGAGCCGCATGCACTAAGCCGCGCATTCGGGGCACACTACTCAGTACTTTTGACTCGGACAACAGGTCAGGAGACGACAAACGCACACATGTGTGAGGCTGGACCATCAATAGCTGGACTTGTCACCCTACGGAGGTGGGGGCCGGGAGCACAGGGCCATGCCTAAGGGAGAGGACTACACTACAGAAAGCGCCCTGGCCTAATGTCACCCCCAACCCTCCTCCCCCACCCAGACGCCTCCACTGCGCAGAAAGATAGCTGAATGTGCTGATACTCACCCCCTTGTGTCTGTTGTGATGCTCTCAAGCGCCCATCCAAATCAGGGTAGGCCACCGCCAGGATCCGGGACATCAGGGGGGTCAGGGTACGACTGGCACCCCTCCTAGGTTGGGAGGCCATCCCCAGCAGTGACTCGGCGGTCTTCCTGGTTCCGCGGCGGATGTCCTCCCACCTCTTGCGGCAGTGGGTGCCCCGTCTGACGTGGACCCCCAGGGCCCGGACTTCCTTGGCGATGGCACGCCAAATCCCGACTTTCTGATGGGCGCTGACCTATGTGACATGTACAGGGTGGGAAGGAAACATTCATCAACTTACTGCATGTTAGATGTGATTGGCCCCCCCTCCCCAACCTTGCAATATAGCACATGCTCTCATCTGTCGTGCGTTGCACTCCTCATTCGCCTCCCACCCCACCAACTTACATCCACCCCACTCCACACAGGCATCGCCCATTCCATGTGCACCCGGTGTACTCACCTGTTGGTCTGGAGGACCGTAGAGTAACGCATACTGGGGGAGGACCCCATCCACGAGCTTCTCCAACTCTCCAGACGTGAAGGCAGGGGCCCTTTCCCCAGTCGCAGCAGCCATTGTCACTTCCAGACCGAGTTCACAGCAGCACTTGCAGTATAGGTCCTCTCCTGTGGATGATCAGGTCTCGAGTGATTAAGCAGATAGAAAATGGCGGTCACGCCCGCGGCGGTGCGTACCGCGGCGGTGCGTACCGCGACCGCCGGCGCACATCGTCATTGGCTCCTGAAACCCATAGGCTTCAATGTTATCCAATGCGGCTCCGTATAGCGGTCTTCGACCGCCTACCGCCACGGTGTGCTCTGCCAGCGCAGTGACCTCACATCCCATTGTCCCACTTCACAGGTCAGGCAGCCGCCATTTCAAGGGCCCACATGGCATAATCTCTACTGCGACACACAGGCCTAGGCCTGGCATTGCCACACATACACGCCTTTCAATACCTAGATAACCGTGTGCCATGCAAGCAGTGGTGAACGTACCAGTGATTATCTTGACTCTGTGCTCCATGTTGTCCTTCCTAGGCACCGTCCGCTGGGATTTGCGAGGAGAAGGATGAATCCTCGCGTGTACCGACCGCTGGTGGACCTGTCGACAATGGAAGAACGCCACATCATACTACGATACCGACTTGACCGTGCCACTATCCATGAACTGTGTGCCCAGCTGGAGCCAGCCCTGATGTCCCCCATCCGCCAAACCACAGGAATTCCCCCTCTGGTGCAGGTGCTGTCAGTCCTCCATTTTCTTGCAAGTGGCTCATTCCAGACAACAGTGGCCATGTCATCTGGAATGTCTCAGCCAATGTTTTCTAAGGTTTTGTCTAGAGTGTTGTCTGCCCTGACGAAACACATGCGGAGTTACATTATATTCCCTGAGGAGGTTGATTTGCCCACTGTGAAGGGTGATTTTTATGCCCTTGGACATATTCCCAACATTATTGGTGCCATTGATGGGACCCATGTAGCCTTAGTCCCCCCAAAAGACGATGAGCAGGTGTACAGAAACAGGAAGAGTTACCATTCTATGAACGTCCAGGTGGTCTGTTTGGCTGACCAGTACATCTCCCATGTGAATGCAATGTTCCCTGGTTCAGTGCATGACGCGTATGTGATGCGTAATAGCAGCATCCCTTATGTGATGGAACAGCTACAGAGACAACGTGTGTGGCTAATAGGTGACTCTGGTTACCCCCAACCTGCCTTGGCTATTGACCCCAGTGAGGAATATCCGGACCAGGGCTGAGGAACGGTACAATGTGGCCCATGGGCGAACTAGGAGGATCATAGAAAGGACCTTTGGGGTTCTGAAGGCCAGGTTTAGGTGTCTGCATATGACAGGGGGATCCCTGATGTACTCACCAAAGAAGGTGTGCCAGATCATCGTGGCCTGCTGTATGCTTCACAATCTGGCATTGCGACGTCAGGTGCCTTTCCTGCAGGAGGATGGTCCAGATGGTGGTGTTGAAGCAGCTGTGGAGCCTGTGGAGAGTGAAGAGGAGGAAGACTCAGAGGACGACCCAGACAACAGGGACAGAGTTATCCAACAGTATTTTCAGTAGCACACAGGTAAGAATCATACATGCCATTTTAATTTTCCTGAATGCCTCGTGCTTCTCAACTTTGTCTATGACCCCCCAGTTATTTGAAACTGATGTTTGATTTTCCCTTCCCTTTTCAGTGCTGTATGACCCACTGCGTGACTTCTGCTTGGTTAGCCCATGGACTAATGCTTATTGATCTCGGTATGTGTTCAGCTCAAAGTTTACAGAACATTATTGATCGGTAATGTGTTTTACATTTGTAAATAATACAGCCTGACTCCAGCATGATTTCAGTGCATTGCGTGATTTATTTTTGGTGCTAGATGATGGTACATGATATTCACACGGTGATGGGTGGGGGTGGGGTAATGTCCATGGCAGAGTCCAGTTCTCAGTCTCACAGGTGCATTGTCCATATGCCTGTGGAAGGATGGAGCAGGGGCAGTTCAAGGTTGGACAGGGTGGCAATGTGGGACAGTGGGATGACTTCAGGGGGTATCTCATGCTGGCGGGGGTCTTGACATCCTACTCTGTCTTTTTTTTGGATCTCAGGCTCCTCTTGCGGGGTGGTTGTTCTTCAGCAGGAGGTGGGGTTCTGGTGGCCTGTCGTTGTGGTGGGGCCTCCTGTCCACTAGCGCCGGCGGAGGTGGTAGGCTGTTCCTGGTCCGGGCTAGTGACAGGGGCCCTGTGTGGTGCCACATGGTCCCGCAACGTGTCTTCTATCCGGTGGAGGGCCTGGACTATGCTCCCCATGGCGGTAGAGATGTTGGTGAGATGATTGTTGAACCCCATGTAGCGTTCCTCCTGCTGTGCCTGGATCTCCTGGAACCTGGCCAGTACCGTCGCCATCGTCTCTTGTGAGCGGTGGTAGGCTGCCATGATGGTGGTGAGGGCCTCTTGGAGAGTCGGTTCCCTGGGCCTCTCCTCCCCCCCCTGTCGCACAGCAGCACTCCGAGTTGCCCTGTTTCCCCCGGACTCTGTCCCCTGGACGGTGTGCCCACTACCACTGCCCCCAGGTCCCTGTTGTTGTTGGGGTGGTGGGTTAGCCTGGGGGCCCTGTAGTGGCAGACACACCGCTGATTGACCTGTCCTAGAGACAGAGCAATGGGCCCGCTGGGTGGGAGCTGTGCTGTTGTTCCCAGAGGGGGTTGGGTCTGCTGTGGCCTGTGTGTGGGGAACCGACTGTCCAGAGGTCCCCGATGGTCCGGGCTGGTCGTCAGGTTACAGGTCGACAGAGCTGCTGTCATCACTGGGTGCCTCTTCCGGGGGGGGGGGGTGGACATTTCTGGACCCTCCTGGCCGGTGTGTTGGCGTTCGGGTCCTGCATGGGGTAAGAGAGTATGGTTATTGTTTCTGTGTGTGCTATTGTGTGCGATTTATGGGTGCCCTTGTCCCCCAGTGCTGTCATTCCCTTGGGGGAGGTGTTGTGGGGGTGTTTGGGGGGGGGGTATGTGCAGTGGTCATGCTTAGGTGATGGGTGTCCATAGTTTGTGGTGGCATGCAGGGGTTGGTGTTGGGTGGGTTGTGCTGGGGAGACATTCTCAGGGAGGATGTGTGATGGGGGGTTGGGGGTGAGGGTGGTGGTGGGGGTTGGCATGCTGGGGGGGGGTGAAGTAGTTGAGATTGTACTTACCAGAGTCCATTCCTCCGTGTACTCCAGCGAGGCCATCAGGATGCAGGATGTTTAGTACCTCTTGCTCCCATGCTGTGAATTCGGGTGGTGTGGGTGGGGGTCCCCCGCCAGTCTTCTGCACTGCGATGTTGTGTCGCGAGACCATCGAGCGCACCTTTCCCCGTAAGTCGTTCCAACGTTTGCGGATGTCCTCTCGATTTCTGGGATGCTGTCCCACCGCGTTTACCCTGTCCACGATCCGCTGCCATAGCTCTGCCTTCCTGGCTATAGTGGTGTGCTGCACCTGTGAGCCGAAGAGCTGGGGTTCGACTCTTATGATCTCCTCCACCATGACCCGGTGTTCTTGGTCCGAAAAGCGTGGGTGCCTTTGGGGTGCCATGGGGTGGTGTGGATGAGGTGTGGGGTGGTGTATATGGTGAAGAGTGTGTTGGTGTGTGGTGCTTTGTGCTTCTATGTGGTGTGTGTGATGGTGTAGTGTGCCTCTGTGTGATGTAGCTCTCTATTCTGTGATGTGTCTCTCTCTCCTTCGTCTATGATCTTCGGTCGTAGGGGTTTGTGGGTGATGTGGGTGTGTGTTTTATAGTTGGTTGGATGTGTGGGAGTGTTGTTTGTATGTGTGTCAGGTGTGTGTATTTCAAATTGTCCAATGTGGCTGTGCTTTGGAGCTGTGTGTGTATTTTGAGCGCGGCGGTGTGTCCCGCCAATGGAATACTGCGGTTGAAAGACTGCCGCGTGGATTCGTGGGTCAGAATGGCATGGGCGTGTTTGTGTTGGCGTGACGGTGGAGGTTTGGTCATCTCCAGTTTTCCGCGGCCCGCTGATGAGGCGGCCTTCCTTGGATGTCGGGATTTTGGCGGTTTCGCCGTTGTGGGTCAGAATGACCGTGGTGGTTTGCCGCGGCGGTAGAATGGCGGACTTCTGACCGGCGGTAAGGGCCTTTTACCGCCGAGGTCAGAATGACCTTCATTATGTCCAAACAGACCAAACTGGGAAGGAGACTGTTGTTCTTGCTGCTGGTTAAAGGCTAGATGGGCCAGAGTAGCGACTTCGTTCTTTGACTCCGCCAGGTGAGCGGGTACATCCCCTATTTCTTGTCTGCTGGCAAAGCCAATACAGTGCATAGTGAGCAACACTGGCAAAACGGAGGGTACCATTGCTTTGATTTTAAAAGTCAAGGGCCTTCTCATCGAGTCCTCCAAACTACAGTTTATGAAGGTGGCATTTGTGTCCTGTTGATGTGATGCTGCTGTCAGCTGCCCTGTCCACAGCAGGGAGTTTTTTAAAATAAGCCAAAAGGGTTGACTCACTGGTAGCCAGGCTCCTTGCTAAATTCCCAGGAAGTGGTCACTGCGTCACCAGGAGACATAGGCAACTCTGTGCTTTTGACATTAACAGAGGCAGCAGAGAAATCCTACTTCACCCCCAGCACCCTTATGCGGTGTTATACATTGGCAAAATTAGGCCCACCCTGGCAATTAATATAATGTGATACCACATAGTTATAGTATGCACTCTGTTCACAACGATATCAGGAATATGTACACACTGATAATGACACATTTTAAGCAGCACCGTGGGATAAGGCCGCACGGGGGGAACCAATGTCAAACGTAGTACTCAGTTAACAAGCAATCAACGTGTGAAGCAGCACTGTCGTCGACGTAATCACTAGCATGCAGTCTTCATGCAGGCACTCTCACACACTCGCACATTCAACGGATAAGAGACAGGTCCATATGGAGCACTCTTACACACACACACACACGCATGCAGCACTGTAATGCGGTGCAACTGATGTTTGGCAGGTCAATTGGTAGCATAATGCAGACCCTATGGCCCAAACCATCTTCCACCCCTCATCTCACCCCAGCGACCCAACACCTACAGTTTAGGAAGAGGTCACCAACCCCCCTGAGATTTGGCCACCCTCGACCAGAGTCACATTTAGTTGAGGTCCCAGGGAAGATGGTGGGATTTTAAGTAGCAGGTCTGATTAGGAGACAGTTGAAAAACAAAGGGAGTTGGCCACCACTCAGGAAGTTCACCCATAGAGCAGAAGTGGCGGAGGGCAATAGTTAGTTAATGAAGGAGTTAAGGATTCTGTAACGTGCTTTCAGGCACCAGCCCAGCTCTACAAGGGAGGGTTTGTGTAATTTCCTGAGCTCTTTCCGATCACTCTCTGAAGCGTTCCTTTGGCACAGTCAGATACTCCCACCACCCAGGCTCGGGCAGCACTACCTACACACGCTGTAGTTGGGGGACAGGTGAGGAGAGGTCAGGTAGTTCATCACACAGAGGGCCCAAAAAGAAGAGAGGAATGTGGTAGTGGAGCCTCTCAGAGAGTCTGGTGTGCGATGATCTGAGTCGCACCAGACACTTCCAGCTTCACACACAATAATGAGTTGCTAATTCTATGCCTCCCTATAAATGAGGCATAATGCCCAGTGCACATTGATAGGAGTCGCACTGGGCAGTTCAGATCACACACCACAAAGAGTTAGAAGTCCAGTGCCTCCCTGGAAATGAGGTGCAACTCCTGGCGTGCGTTGTTAGGGTCACACCAGACAATTCCATTCCCTTATGATGAAGAGTTACAAATTCATTACCTCCATGAAAATGAGACACAACACCCAGTGAGTGTTGAAACGGGTCACACCAGACAATTCCAGTCACATACACAGGCACAAGTTAAGCAGTGCCGCACGAGGCAGAATGAGGCACTTCTACTGCTACGCCCCTACCTCAGAGGGCTGCAACCTGTGAATTAGATACCGCACAAAATGAGCATGTAGTTGGCATGACACACGAGGGAGATGCAGCACAATCAATGAAGTGGGCCACGGGGGCTCCCGTGACCGGTGAACCCACTCACCAACAACAAGACGCTTATGTGTGGTGAGGCCTGCATCTCAGGACTGCTGTGCGGGGGTCACACTCCTGAGATGCAAGCAATACCTTTGGGGCTTTGTCCAGGCAGTGCGGTCTCCAGGCAAAATTATTAGTTTCATGCTCACTCCGCACTGTCAGTTGGAGTCCAGCAGATGATGTTGGCACTTAGGAGGGCACCACTCCCCTGGTGTCAAGAGCAGATGGTGTAGATTCCCTGCGGGAAGTCTTTAACATCCCTGCCATCTCCACAGAGAACAGGGGACAAGCCAACAAGCCCTTGGAGAGCACACTTCAGGGTGCCACACATCAGCAGGCAGTGTGCCCAAGCAGCCACAATTCAGGAAGGTTGTGCGGTCCCTTTCAAGGGCAGTAGTCCTCCTTGTGCGCAACAGATTCCTCTGGAAGTGTCCACCGCAAAGTCCAGGGTCTCCGGTCCCACATCCCTGCAAGTGTATCTTTACTCGCTTGCAGTATGGCACCAGCAGGTATACTGAAGTGTGCTTTTTAAAGTTGGGGGTTGTTCATAAGTTTTTTCTTTGAACCACAGTTGCCGCCCCTAAATTTCAGTCCTGACGGCCATGGGGCTGTGGAATGCAGATCTTAATCTTTAGTGGGGCCAGGATCTGGCTCCCAGAGGCAAAGTGTCAAAACCTCTCCCTCTAATCCATCCATCCAGCCAGGCCCTCAAATGGCAGAGGTCTGTCGTTCCAGTTGCGTGCCCATTGTTTTATAGTTGTCAGCGGCGAATGCCCAGATGTGCTTACCCAACCTCCACTGTTGACTGGAGCCATGCAGAAAGACACACAACAAACTTTAGAGCAGAGAAATAGCCACTTTCCAGAAGTGGCATTTCTCAGCTATTAATTACAAAACCACCCTTACCAGAGAAAGGGGTTTATCACTATGAATACAACTATAGGAAACATCATGAGGCTGGTCCACTGCAACCCACTATTGCAGTTAAGAGTGATTTCACCCATTCTCCCATGTTAACCGATGGGGCGAACAACCATCAGAGGTAGCAAGAACACAGATGGGTATTCTTCACTACATTGAGAAACACCCTTGGTGCGTGTGCGCACACACTGGCCTGCAGGGGCAGGCTCAGCACCTTTTATGATACTATTGTGCAAGTGTGCATGCACTGGCCTGCAATGGCAGGCTCAGCATACGTCACAAACACCATTGTGCATGTGGCACACACTGGCCTGCAATGGCCGGCTCAGGGCATGTTAAACCCCATCGTGTACATGTATACACACTGGCCTGCACTGGCAGGATCAGCACATGTCTGAAAACAGTCTTCCTCAAGTGTGCATACACCGGCCTGCAATGGAAGGCTCAAAACATGGTTGGAAGCGCAATTGAGCAAGCTCGCACATGCTCTCCTGCAGTGGCAGGCTTAGCACACAGGTTAGTGCCACTTCCTATCATATGAAGGAAGGGCCACGCACTTTCACACTATACCTACAGTGGGAAAATGGCAGGGCCCTAAGACCACTAATATAGAATCAACAAACTTACTAGAAAAAGCAAAAAGGTATGGGGAAACACTACCTCAGCGTGTCAGGTCTAACACGTGTCTCCCCCAGCTGAAAGAGTGGGTGGGTCCAACCTAGCTTCTAGGTAGCCTTCCTCACTGAGACAGAGAAACCTAGATAGACTCCCACTTCAGAGTGGTTTACCCTTAGGTGGAGCTCCACCCTGAAGTCCATCCCCTGTAAGGAAATTGACCACCTCAACAGCTTTGGATTCTCACCCCTTATTTGCATCAGCCACCTGAGGGGTCTGTCGTCCGTTTGAACCAAGAAGTGAGTGCCAAACAAATACGGCCTCAACTTCTTCAGGGCCCAGATCACCCCGAAAGCTTCTCTTTCAATAGTGCTCCACAGCTGTTCCCGGGGGAGTAACCTCCAGGGCTGAAAGCTACCTGCTTGTCTAGGCCCTCCTCATTCAGCTGAGAAAGTACATCTCGTTACCGTGTTCGGTGGCATCCATCTGGACATTAAATTCCCATGAGTAGTCAGGGGCTCAGAGCACAGGAGCTATGCACACGGCTTGCTTAAGGGAGTCAAATGCAGTTTGAAAGACCTCAGTCTATATTACATTTTGAGGCTGCTCTAGGGGGTCACAATAATGCCATATCTCTTGATGAATCTCCAGCAGTACCCAGTGAGGCCCAGGAAGGCTCTGACGCCTGTTTGGATCTTGGAGGCTCCCAGGCCAGGATGTCCTCTATTTTAGCCTGGAGGGGATGCACCATACCCCGACCCACCCTCTGTCCCAAATTTACCACTGGTCCTTGCCATATCTGGCATTTACTGGCCTTGATAGTGAGGCCTGCTTGCTGCAAGGCCTGAAGTACTTCATGGAGGTGGAAGAGATGATCCTCCCAACTGTTATTGAAGACTGCAATGTATTCTTGATAAGCAGCAGAGAGGGCCTCCATCCTGGCAAGGACCTGGTTCACCAGCCTCTGAAAGGTGCCGGGGGAATTCTTGAGCCCAAAGAGCATGACCCTGAATTGGTAATGCCCATCCAGAGTCGAGAAGGTAGTTTTTCCCTTGGCACGCTCTCTGAGGGCAATCTGTCAGTACCTGGAGCTGATGTCCAAGGTACTTAAATACTGGGCAGCCCCCAACCTGTCAATAAACTCATCTGCCCATGGAATTGGATGAGCATCCATCTGGTTCACTGAGTTCATCCCCCTAAAGTCAACACAGAACCTTAGATCAGGTGTGGTACCTGCCGGGGCAGCCTTTGGTACCAGAACCACCGGACTGGACCAGGGGCTGCTAGAGGGTTCTATGCCCCCCAGCTCTAGCATCTTAGACACTCCTCCTCGATTCTAGACCTCACCTTATCCGACAACCTATAAGATTTGCTTTTGACAGGGAGGTTGTCGCCTGTGCCCACCACGTGGGAACAAAGATAGGTAGTCCCTGGGAAAAGGGAGTACAGCGAGAGGAACTGTCCCAAGAACTCGGTGACAGTCCCACTGTTGGTTGAGAGTTAAGGTGGCGGACAGAATTACTCCTTCCACTGACCCATCACTCTCCTTAGAGGTCAGGCGATCGGGGAGCACTTCACTCTCCTCCTCCTCCTTTCCACATTCACCATTAGCATGGTGACCTCAGACCTCTTGAAGTGTGGCTTGAGGTGATTGATATGTAGTATCCAGAAGGACTGCCTCAGGGTCTTGAGATCTACCAGGTAGGAGGTCTCCCACTTCCTCTGACTCACCTCATAGGGCCTGGCCTATCAGTCCTGGAGGGCCCCTAGCTTTACAGCCTCCATCATCCACACTTTCTGTCTAGCTGTCTGCTCCACAGGTGTGGCATTCCTATTGTACCACTCCTTCATGACATCCTGGCAGGCTTCTGAGGTGTGGGAGGCATGCTTCCACAACTTGGCCATTTGGCTCTGGAAGGCCTGCATGTAGCTTACTGCATCCCTGGGAGTTCTCTTGGGAGACTGCTCCCAGCCCTCCTTGACCAAACGTAGAGGTCCCCGGACCAAGTGCCCAAATAGAAGTTTGAAGGGGCTAACCCTGACTTCCTTTTGAAGGACCTCCCGTAGGCAAACAGTAGGTATGGTAGGAAGGCAAACTACTTTTTCCTTAGGGCCTCCGGCAGGCATCTCATCATGCCCTTCAGGGTCATGTTAAATCTCTCAACAAGACCATTAGTTTGGGGGTGTTATGGGGTAGAGAACATATTCGTCACTCCACACTCCTTCCACATGGCCTTCATGTAAGCCAACATTAAGTTTATGTCACTGTCAGACATCACCTTCTTGGGGAACCCCACTCAGGTAAAGATCCCCTTAAGGGCCTTCGCCACCACCGGTGCAGTCATGGTCCTCAGATGGATCGCCTCTAAGTACCAAGTGGCATGATCCACCAGAACCAGGATAAACCTGTGCCCTGCAACCGTCCAGGGCCCAACAGTGTGGATGCCCACCCTCTCTAGGGGGTGTCAGTGACAGGCAAGGGGAGAAGGGAACTTTAAGTTGCTGTCTCGCCTTGCCACTGGTCTGGCAGGTCACCCAGGTCCTGCAGAATGCACCTGAGGACACCCAGCGTCTGGGCTAATAAAAGTGAGGAGCAGGCCAAGGTCTTGGCCCAGCCCAAATGCCCTGCCAGGGGGATGTCATGGGCAAATTCCAATACAAAGGCCCAATAACACTGGGGACCACTAGGTCCCTTGGACCCCTTGGCCAGGAGCCATAGGCTCACTGTCCTCCCACTGTCATCACCAGCTGCTTGGGTTTCAGTTTGCCACCTCAGGCCCTTGAGGGTGGGGCACTCCCTCTGTGCCCCACAGAACTCCTCCCTGGTGGGGCCTCCTTTCACTTCCCACTCAGCAAGCTCAGGCAGAGCACCAGGAGGAGTAGTGCCCTCTTCAGTGGACACAGGGGCAGTCTTGGGAAGTTCCCCACCCCTCTCACCGGAGGTATATTCAGAGGTGGGTTTCCCATGTCCTCTTCCTCTCCCACACTTAGCGGGGGCTGGGCCATTATTCCTAACTCCAGCCCCTTCTGGCTCCCTTCTCGGGTAGCCATGGACCTTGTGGTAGCACAGATCCAGTCGGGTAGCCCAACATCTTTACATGAACCCACAGCTCCAATTCTCTCCACATAGGGCCCCTCCAATGTATTGCCTATCAGACAAGCCATTGGTATGGCGGGGCTCACGGCGACCTTTAATAGGCTCAAGACTCCCCCCATTCAAATGGTTCCTGGGCCACCGGGAAACAGCCCTCTCCATTGTCAGTTACCACCACCTGGTGGGTGGCTTAGTGAATTATCTGCTCTGAGGAGACCCGCTGACTCCTTACCATAGTCATGCTAGCCCCTGTATCCTTCAAAGCCTCCACCGCCTGCCCATCGATAGTAACCCTCTGCCTATACTTTGCTGTATTCTCAGGCATGTGGATCCAGGGAACAATGTCACTGTCACCCAGGGACACTAGGGTAACACCTCTAATCTCCTCCCCATTACCTGAGACACCCTCATTCACCATTACTACATGTGCAACCCCAGAGCCTTTCCTCCAGTGGGTGGGGCCGTCGCTTCGGACACTTAGGATCTCCCTTGTTGGGCCCATACCTGTAACACTCATAGCTCCTAGGGCTCTTCTGCAGCAGAACTTGTGAATCGGATACTGCACGCAATGACCAGGCAGTCGGTGTGGCGCTCAAGGGAGATGTGGCAGGATCTACTAAGCTGGCCACATGGGGTCCTGTGACGGGTGAATTCGCTCACCACCAACAAGCTGATAATGTGTGCTGAGGCCCTGTGATGCTACACTCCTGAGATGTGGGCAATACTTTGATGCTCCGCAACAAGCAATCCAGTTGTCAGGCACACTACTTAGTGTCAAGCTCAATCCACGCTGTCAGTTGGAGTACAGCAGACGATGTGGGCACTTAGGAGGACACCGCTCTCCAGGTATCACAAGCAGATGGTGTAGGTCCCTTGCAGGAGGTCTTTGATGTCCCTGAGACTGCCACAGTGAATGGGGGCAAGCTTACAAGCCCTTGGAGAGCACACCTCAGGGAGCCACACAGCAGGAGGCAGTATGTGCAGGTCAGGCATGATTCAGGAAGGATGTGTGGTCCATTCCAAGGGCAGTAATCCTCCTTGAGCACAACAGATTCCTCTGGCAGTTTGCACCATGCAGCCCAGAGTCTCAGGTCCCACATCCTTGCAAATGTATCTCTACCCTCCTGCAGTATGGCACCAGTAGTTATACTGTAGTGTGCCTTTGAATCGGGGGTTGTTCAGAGGTTCTTTCTTTAAACCACAGATGTCTTCCCTAAGTTTCAGTCTTGCCTGTCATGGGGCCATGGAATGCAGATCTTAATCTTTAGTGAGGTCATGATCTGGTTCCCAGAGGCCAAAGGTCAAAACCTCTCCCTCCTGTCTATCCAGCCATGCCTTCAAGTGGCAGAGGTCTGTTGTTCCAGTTCCTTGCCCATTGTTTTATATCTGTTGCTGGGGAATGCACAGATGTGCTCCCCCAACCTCGGGTGTTGACCGGAGCCAGGCAGAAAGGCACACAATGAACTTTAGAGCAGAGAAATGCCCACTTTCCAGAAGTGGCATTTTTCAGCTACTAATTATAAAATCACCCTTACCAGAGGAAGGGGTTTATCACTACAAATCCAATGACAGGAAACATCATGAGACTGCTCCACTGCAACCTACTATTGCAGTTGAAGGTGATTTCACCCATTCCCCCATGTTAACCTATGGGTCGAACAACTCTCAGAGGTAGCGGGAACACACATGGATATTCTTCTCTACATTCAGAAACACTCTTGGTGCGAGTGTGTACACAGTGGCCTGCAATGGCAGGCTTAGTGTTTTTTAGAATATTATTGCGCGAGCGACACACACACCGGCCTGCAATGGCAGGCTCAGCACACGTCAAAAACACCATTGTGGATGTGCGCACACACTGGCCTATAATGGCAGGCTCAGTGCAAGTTAAAACCCCATTGTGCAAGTGCACACACACTGGTCTGCACTGGCAGGCTCAGCACATGTTTGAAAACACCATAATGCAAGCCTGCAAATACTGGTCTGCAATGGCAGGCTCAGCACATGATTGAAAACATTATTGTGCAAGCATTCACATACTGGCCTGAAATGGTAGGCTCAGCACACGCAGGTTAGCGCCACTTCTTGACATATGTAGGACGGGCATGCACACTTTCACACTATACTTACGGTGGGAAAGTACACAAGACCCTAAGGCCACTTGAAGACAATCAGCAAAACCTACAGGACAAAGCAAAAAAGTTTTGGGAAACACCACCTCAGCATGTCAAGTCTAGCAATTTGTGTAAAAGGTTAGGTTACTTATGAGTATCTCACTATTGAGGGTACATTCCAATTTTCTTCCTAAGTTTGTTGATCCTTTCCCAATCCTTACATTGGTGGGCACAGCAGCAGCCAGGCTCGTCTAGTCACAAAACATTCATCCATTCTTCATGAGTCTTGCATTAAGAAATCCCATTTAACTACCCTTTCAGTTCCTCCTCCTAAATTCGACCACCAGTGTATGAGGTAGAGGCTGTTTTGGACTCTGGGTGCTACAGTGGACAATTGCAATATCCGATGGCTTGTAAGTGATATCAGGTGCCTGATAATTCATGGGAACTATGTTCATGTCCCTCCATTAGTCTCATAGTCCCATAAGATATTCTGGTTTAAAGCTAAGGCCGAGGGAGAGGTGGATCATTTGGAGGAGGGCATTTGTCAGACCATAAGACATGGTTAGGCGCAGTCTGTGAGCTTCACTATCCCTTATGCTCCTAAACATACATATGTTAAAGAGATCCAGAATAGTGCATATCCTTGCAGGCCGGCACACAAAGGTAAATGTGTCCCGGTCATCCTGACAGTGACATCTCTCCTCCCACCAGAGTCTGATGTCTCAACAGACCGGCTCCTGGTTTATCTGGAGGATTATTGTAGAATTTGATGGAGACAAGGAGCTTTACAATTGGAGGCCTGTTCTCCGGATTGTTCCTTAGGATTGAACCCTTTCGAACCCAATCACACTGCAATTGCCTAATAATATTTCTTGTATCTCAAATCTTACATACTTCAAATTCTTTCTCAGCATTATCCTGAACTGGTACAGGATTTGAAATAAGATGTGTTTTAGGCAGAACAGAGTTTCAACAATGACATATGAAATACAGCATGGAGTAGGACAACTTTAAGCCCACAGTTGTTGGATTCGCTATATGGTGAATGGGAAATGGACCAATATACTCAGGTCGGAATTCGGAAACATTCTTCAACTGTAAATTATTAGAGAATAATCAGACTTTTCAGCCACTGTGTTCCAAGGCACTGCAATTATTTTTCTATCAGCATTTAGCTTGTAGCTAGTCTTGACTATTAGTAGTGGTTTTGTGCTGGCCTTTGAATTTCTTGGAGTTTATGTAAAGGTTCTTGTACTGCGGACAATGATGCAGAAGATAGTAAATTTAGTGGCAATAGGGTGACATCAATTCATACAAAAAGGTGACATCCCTGTGGCTAAATGTTCAGTGTTGTTATGTGTTATCATTACATTGCTAACTACAACATCTTGTTCTCCTTGTAACAATGCTTGATACCTCATACACTATTTAGCAAATTGGTTCAATAGACTTCCATATCTAATTTTTTACACAATTCATATCTTAGTTTTAAAGTAAATTAACAGCTCTCGTCAGTTATCAAAACCTGAAACATTCCATGCAAACAAATAATATGATGTGCAAAGGTCTGTGCTGTTTCTTCGAATGAAGGCAACCTACTTAATGCAATGAAATGCCTCATCTTTGTCAAGTGATTATCTCATCAACTCAGCTGACAGCCTGTTGTCTTAACTGACCTGACCATGAATACAGATTATCTCATTTGAACAATATTCAATGGACTGTAACTCTGTATGTACTGATGTTAGGAAAATGTCAGCATTGTAAGTTCTGTTGGCAAACACAAAGGGAATTATTTAACCATAATATGTTCCTTTTCAGGTTACTTGTGCCTTGATGAGCCATCCAGTTTCAATCAGAAACGTATACTCTAAACATTAAAGATGGCTACCGCCATTTGCAATTCTTGTGAGATTTCTGTGGCTCTATGGGACATGGGTCCTCTAGTCATTGTTGTCTTCAGATTTGGATTTTATGTTTCAGCTTAGTGCGTCTACTGGAGACACAAAGCCTATTGCAGGTGGTGGTCACAAACCAAGACCTGTGCCACCCTCTTCTGCTCTGAAGACTTATATGTGCAAGAAGTTCAGGGTATTGCATCTCTGCATGGAACCTGCGTGCAAAGGTAAGCACACCTCTTGCATTCTGACAGGTGGGCTTCCCACTCAACACAGAACACACAAAGTTTAAAAAACATAAGCGAGAAAATGTGAATTTTTTTGTTATCTCTCTTGGTGTTCATGAATACAAGAACACATGAAGTAAACCTCAATCAAACAGCCTGACAACTATTGAATTACACCACTTTTGTAATTGTGGCAAAGATAGTACTTTTCCCTATATTTGCTTTTTTCTTAGACTCTCTCATGCACAACGTTTCTGCACATAATTGAAGGTCATATTGAGGGTGCTAAGTTGCAGTAGGTAAGGCCGCACAATGGCTGGGTGCAGATCCTAGCCAAAACCAAAGTCCCTAGGTCAGCTCCTGAAATGCACAGCTCATGATTGTGCTCAGCAAGAAAGATTGCGTGGTAGTGATCCACATTATCTGGTCAAAGCTCAGGCCCTGCACCCTGCCCCCACTGCACTTGGTTAAAGGCTGTATGCAGTGGTCACTGAGCATACGGTATGGTCGAAGAACATGTGCAGTGGTATAAGGCCACTCAGGCTACACGCACGTAGTGTCTCGGCTCAGGGTCTAGCAAAGGGCCCTGCTGCTACCCCTCCTGTGTGCATGGTCAAAGGATATTCACAGTGGGCACTGTGATGGTATTTGGAGCCAGGCTTGCAGTCAACCTTTGTGCACTTTCTTTGTTTTGTACAGTAGAAGATGGGCATGGGCTACGCATATTGTTCCTGTGTAAAGTTTATGTGCAGTGGTAAGACAAAACATGGGTCCAGGGCCAAGCCAAGGGCAAGGCCACACAGATAGCCACTTCTGCACACGAATAAAGATCATGTACAGTTTCTTTTCTCCACTTATACAGTTTTATAAGACCATAGTGCATGGTGATTGAGTGCAGGGATTGTTCTGCATCCAAACCACTGTGCACTTGTTTAGAGTGAACACAAAGGGGGCCTCAGACCGCCAGGGCTAAAGTGGCGTCCGTACCGCCAACAGGCTGGCGGTACGGAGACCCATATTTCGACCGGTTTCCCGCCGTTTTAGCCCCGGCGGTGATAATCCACCAGGGCAGCGCTGCAAGCAGCGCTGCCCTGGGGATTATGACTTCCCTACCGCCAGCCTGTTTCTGGCGATTTGCACCGCCAGGAAGAGGCTGGCGGTAAGGGGAGTCCTGGGGCCCCTGGCATGGGCAGTGCAGGGGCCCCCTAACAGGGCCCCGTGCAGCTTTTCACTGTCTGCATAGCATAGCTTTGATTAGATTACGTTTTTCTGTCGCTTTGGACAGACAATGTTGTTTCTGTATGTGTATCATTTGATTTGAGGGTAATTTACATGACTTTAGCATTGTTAATATAGGGAAATAAATATTCTAACTTTTACTAAAAGGTCTGATTATTCATGACTGAAAGGTCATGGTGTGTGACAATTACTGACTCTATTGATTATTAATGTCATTAACTATTGATGATTATTGATATTGTGTACTGATTATTGATTATTGATCTGCATGTACTGGAGTTATGGTGGGATCATCTTAATTGCGAGTCAAAAGATTCATCGACCTATTTGCGTCCCCTTGTAAGTTTACTTATTAAGGTCAGACGTGCTAACAACTGCAGGGCTCAAGAATGCATGATGATTGGACACAGCCAAGCCCTAACTCTAGGCATGTCCCTCTGCACAGCGAGGATTGGACTTAAACTCTCTCTGCAATCAACCTGTTATGCACATTGCTTTAGCCTGCTCTGTGGGACTTGCACACAGGGGATAGCTGAAGCCCATGCCATGCAGAGCAACCCATACTGCATAACGGAGGGCTGTGCACAGTAGGTCACAGTGGGCTAGGATTTAAGTGGGCTAAAATTGCATGATGGTTGGACAAAAGGATGCATGGTTTACAACACTTCTGTGTAGTGCTCAAGGCCATTCACATTGGACCAAGACTGCTTGTGGTTGGGTGCAGGGCCTCTGCAGCGTATATCTTTCTGACAACCCTTCTGCATACAGCAAACATTTGTGTTTATTAACTAAGGCAGTGCAGTGATTGGGCTCAAGGCTTTTGTTAATGCAAAGACCTTCGTCCAACTTCTATTTTGCGCAGCCAAAGACTATACGAACTGAGATAATACTGAATGATGATTGGCTGCAGGCTGTGTTACCATCCCCTTTGCACATGATCCGAAAGCACAGTGGGTCAGGACTGCATGGTGGTTGGTTGCAGACCTTTGCTGTGCATGTCTTTTAGCCATGCACAGCTGGGTTGGACAACAGGCTTGGCTGAAGGCCAAGCCCTGTCTTCATAACTGACTGTCACATGCAATAGTCAAATACTGCACACTGGATTTGCAACTGTTGTGTAGAGCGGGCTAGTACATTATAGAAGTCCATTTGTTTTACTCATGTCAATGAATGTGTTATTGTTTTACAAAAAAATGTTTTATTGAAGTCCCGAAGATGTGTGCAACAAAATGGTTTAATGTAAGGACACAAGAATGCCCGTAGACCTAACTTTCTAGATAAATATGTGCATCTTGGTCAGGTGTCCTATAGTGTTTCCATGCAGTACCATTCATTTTTTATGACGATTATTATGTTCAGGTGTCTCCTGGAGATAGAGAATGGTGGGAGGGCAATTAAGGCCATTTTGTCTCAGAAAGTAAAGGTCCTGCTCCAAGATGGCCACCAGTACATACTGTAATAAAACACTGTTCTCAGGCCAAGATGGTGGGTGCTGTCCTATTTCAGGGTAGACATTAAAATCACAATATGTAGAATGACAGACTTCGTTCAGAGAATCTTGTCAACTGTGTGTGTTGGTAGGTTCCTCCAATACAATTAGGTCATACACAGCTGTCCTCTGCTACACTTTGCCTTTGTTCCCTGTACCATCTCTTTTCCCTTTAAAGTAGTTTCCTCTTGGCACCTACCTTGGTTTTTATTTTCTGACCACAGTAAGATGATTTCTGTGCTGACAACTACGACCTGGATTGTTTCGGTACCAGACACAAAGCTGACATCTGTGCTAGCATCTAATGCCTGGATTCCTCTGATTCTCCATCACTGGGGAAGTACTCCTGCACACAAGGGTGATGAGGGTGGTGAAATACATAAACTGTAGTAGGTGTCTTTGCTTTAACAACGTACCTAATGTCCATGGTCTTTTGCATATTTCTCCTACTTGTTTAGAAGCCAGAGGGTCCAATTATGAGAATGAAAAAGAGGGTACAATCATCCAAGGTTCTATCATCCAGTGGTGTAAAGTTTCTTCTTCACCTACCCCATCTTCTTTATTTTGCAGAATCTGTTCCTTAGCAGTGGTTCCCCATTCACCCTATTATAGTTACGGTTTTGGATTTTGGGTGACCTGAGATAGTGTGCATGATCCTTACTTTAGTTATTTCGGCTATTGGTAAAGTGGGTAAGAAAGATGGTAAACGAAATCGCATTGGAGCAAAAGGTGGGGCTGTGACCATGTGACATTGCATGTTACATCTCAGAACCGGATTTACCAGCAATGGTATGTTCCCCTGGCCTTGTGTCTTGATAGAACATATAAGCACATCTTTGATTCTCGCGCCTGATGCTCAGTGAGAAACGTTCCCAAACTCCACCTTGCCACTATCACTTATCCACAGTCATGGCTAACTGGAGTGGTGTGTTCTGCAGGCATTAGAGACAGTTGGCAGAGTGAGATGGTGGGAGGGATTTTTAACTGGAATTTCAGACCATCTGGTGCTCCCAGTTGAGCAACTTGAAGTGGCAAGTGTGTGGGTTGTTTTTTGGGTACAGTGATGGCCCATGGGGCTAAAACAAAGCTTAAACATTGATCCTGTCAAGCTGGCCCATATGGCTGTGCTAGATTGCCCCAGGTTCCAGTACAGCACTAGAGGGTTGTCAAACATGATGTACTTCTTCCTTCAACTGTCATTTTGTGGAAACACCATTCTCCTGAGGTAGGCGTAACTAGTCTTACACATAGACAAGATTACGTCTCCAGTGTTTGGCGCTTGAAGTTCCCCTCCCAATAATAATTTAGCCTTCTTTCCTGTGATATAATTTCCTGCATAGATAATTATAAGGAGGCCTGGGCTAGAGACAGATGAGTCGTAACACATTTGTTCACTTTATTTTCTATCAATGTCCTTGCCCACTTAGTTGTTAACTTTTCATTGTTGGTTATAGCTTCTTTTTCGGGAACTTGGTTCCTTTGGGATTCTCTCATCTGGGAAATATTATGCTGGATCTTACTCAACCCTAATTTCAGAATAGTTTTGGTATATTGCTTTTCAAATTCTACGTCAAGTGTCAACTTCAATCAATAATAACCAATAATCCCAAGATTGGTCTTCCTGACCTTTCTGACTTGTTTCTCATTTACACTTGACACCTTTTACTTGTACATTACTATTCAAGGTGACACTGTGGCTGCTGGGAGCACTCGCCCTTTCCTTAGCAGTCAAGAAGGACATTTTGAGAGCTCTTCACTACGTCAAGTCCATGACACTGCAGCGTAATCATCTGTCACAGGGAAAGTGAGCAGAAGGTGTTGGGGCAGTGCTGATAGGGCAGAGGGTATTGCTGGAAAATTGTTCAAGTTTCCTTTCAGAAGTGAAGGAAAAGAAGAAAGAAAGATTGCCTGCAGTGCAGCTTCAATCGGAGGAGATTGTGTTCTTCCGGATCATACTGTTGTATAGCTGTTTTAGCCATGTTTTAGGCACTTTGTTTTAGCTTGCTAGGCCTGCCGTTGGGCACTTTTAATCCAGTTACATTTTATTCAGTATTGCATTATTTTTCTAGCAATAGTCATATTTGCAGTGCTGTTTTATTTTCTTAATCTCATTGTACTTTCGTCTAGAAAAGCATCACGTTATTAGTAGGACATTTATTTCACTTTGTGCTTTCTCCAAGGCTATAGTCAGATAGGGTTGCCGACAAACGTTGTATGCTATGTCTCCAACATTCACAAAAACACAAACTCATATGTGGGACTATTTCTTAGAATGTTAGCTGTTTTATTATAAAACAACCCATTGTCCTAGACACGTTAAAGGGAGATTCCAACCAGATGACCACAACTGTATGCTGATTGCTTCGCTGCAGCTACCTGTTTAGATGGCCAGACTCTTTATCCACATGGGGTCAGTGTCTCTCTAGATTAGAGGCTTCTTCCTCCAGGTATGAGGGATGACGTACCTCGGGGGGTACCTGAAGGGTAGTTTAGGCTTTTTACGCTGTGTTCAAATATAGTATAGGTAGGAGAAATATATATCACTCCCAATGGCAGTATGGTAGAACTGTTCTTGAGTTTTATTCTGTTAGTCACCTGCTTGTTTTTATTGTGTGTTATCATTCTAGTTATTGCAATACATGCCTTTTTATCTAAGATGCAGTTACTTCAATAAATCCTTATTGAACTATATTCTGCCTCTGTTGTCTTTGCCTGTATTAGATTTTTGGTATTTGAAAGAAAGGGATGGGATCTGATCGACCATGATTCCCCAGAGGTGTCTTTCTTGTCATGCGCCCAGTTACCACAATCATCTCAGCCAGAGAGGGGAGCTGCTATTCAGCCGGAGAACCTGGATTAGGTTGAGAGGTATCATGTGGTGTGGAATCATACTTAGTACCCACAATCCATGTGATCCTGTCTCCCAAACCTAGTAGCCTCATTAGCATAATGAGAACCTATGCGACATGGCGCCACCAATGTTTGGTCAGGCACTAATATTCAGACCCTCCTGAGTATCTCTGTCTCATTTAAGGCTAAATATACCTCAATACTAAACACAGAGACGTCCGTGGTATTGAGGATTTCCTCCTTAGCTAAATAGGTAGTACCTATCTTGAGCTGTAGGTTGTTCAAGCTCGAACCCTAAAAGGACCAATCCTCACTTGGTATCCTTATCTCTGAACATACATCCACCATTAAAATGGCGAGCCCACAATGGGCAGCAATTGCAGTAAATATGCGACCACCCCTTACTGCACATTTATTGGCTAATGGCCTAACAGCCCAGGGGGGTCAATGTTACATTTGTTGTTGAGGCTCATCCAGCCTATAGAACAGAAACTGTTTACTCGTGGGTCACTTTTCCAGCAGTAGATGGGAAAACAAATACATTTCACCACTATACACCTGCAAACATACCTGCACAATACAGAGCATATGCATATTTAGAAATACCCTTATCTTATCAAGACCATAATAACTGGCTTGATGGTCCCCTACCACATACAATGTTACATGTTAGGTTAGGGCCCCTGAGCAACGATGGCTTGATCTGGCCTTTATTGGCCACATATACACCACACCCTGGTGCAGCAACCTTAGCAGTAGCTGAGGTTCACTGCCTATATATAGAGCCTACGACAATATACAGACTATTGGTACAGTTTGTTATGTAAACATTAAATACTACCCCAGCACGTGCTGTCCCAGTGCAACAACATGCAGTTACGCCAGGCATTAACCCTGTGACTGTACATTCGATCATGAGTAAGGTACCCCCTAAACGGGAAGAAATTCCGTTTTGGATAGCTCAAAAAATAAATGCGCTAGAAGCAGTCTTTTCCCATACAGGACCTCAGGATAAACATAGAATTCTCACTATGTGCTTGCCATCCGGGATGGCTTCCACAGTTGATTACTGAAATGTATGGGGTATGGTATTTGCCATGCTCTATACTACCGCACACAACACATCAACACTTGCCAGTCTTCAGGAGGCGTTAAAACAAATTCAAGATGATTATGGAGCTGCCTCTGCCCTGGATGTGGGGATGCAATTAATGGGTAATTTTGCCATGGTATCCTCAATCATCTTAAGTAACCTTAAAGGGGAAGCAGTTGCACTTGCAGTGCAAATGCAGCTCAGGGACGTTTCTGCACAGGATCAAGAACTTGAGCTACCAAAGATTATCTCAGAGACCTATTCAAGTAATGGTCGAGATAGTCTGGGGGCCAGACCGATTAAACCACAATTTCAAGGCAGATTTAATAAAGATACTACCAAACAAGCTCCTGAAGGTTCCAAAAAACACTGGGATAAAAAAAAAAAAAACACCTAAAAAAGAAGGGGGAGAATTTCACATTCGGAGACCCCACAAAATAGGTATAATCTTAGGAATAAGGATAACATAAAAACGCCTGACAGATATCAATTTATTGATGCATGCCAATCTCGTTCTTTTCAAGACTCACCGGGAAAATGCAGTGAGAGAGGAGGGCAGTCAGAGCAGCAAATTGAGTATGTGAAACCGAGAAAGGACTCACAACGCTCATCTGAAGTTTCAGTTAAAAAAGAAGTGAAACTTTCCCAACAAAAACCCCAATTTAAAAAAGAAAAAGGTGGCAGCAGTTACAATTCGACAAGCCACTCAAGAAGAGGGCTTTACTGAAGAAAAGAAAGTGGGCACTGGCACTGCTCAACAGTGCAACAGAGGTCACAATAGTTCGCCAGGATCTTCAAGAGCATCTGGAGGTGAAAAAAACTGATGACTTCTTACAAGTTGAGACTGCAGGCATGAGTGTCTACAGACCCGCTAGGGTGAACAGAGTAACTATTCAATTAGAAGGAGACATTAAACGTAAGATAGACGCCATTTCTATTTATCATATTTTGCTGGCTAAAAAGAATTGGCCGCCAAAATTCATCCACAATTTTCCTTATGGAGAGGATGTGATTGAAAAATCCTTCTTACCCCTTGTTCCCAAAAAGCTCATTGAAATGCATGCCATTGATTGGGCAGTGGGACAGGCACCTGTGTTATATAGCAATCACGTAGGATGGGACAAAGATCCCCCTACCACGTAATACCAATAAAATCCCAACCACAACCTCAATAATCAATAAAATATGATGCAAAAGCACCTGTGAGGGAAGTCCTCAACCAATTGGAGTACCAGTGTGTCATTGAACCCTCTGACTCATCCATGAATAACCCATTATTTCAAGTTGCTAAACCCGACCATTCATATAGAATAGTCTTAGACTACAGACATTTACCATGCAAAATGCACACAGCACAGCACTTATGAACAAAAAATAAGAGATGACCCTGGATATATCCAACAGATTTTTCTGCCAAAACATAGACAAAACACGTTGTGACAGATTGAACAGTATACAAACGACGACGAGGTATGCGTTTAGTTTATGGTGGGATTTTTATTCTAAGTTTAAGGTGGAATAAAGGAAAAAACATGAAGGTTATAACCAAGCGGGCGGGGTTTCCTTAGGGTTTGCGGTGTTATTATTCAGTTTCCTGTAGTGTTGATTTGGTCTCAAGGTCTCTTGTTTCTTTTCCAGGGTGATTTCTGGCGGGTCTCCTCAGGTGGATTCCAGGATACCGGAAAACAAAGGAAAACAACACCCGGGTAAGTATGGGGTTTAACCCAGATTATCTCACTCTTTCTCTGTAGTCCTGTCTGGGCATGGGTAGGAACGATAAGGAGGGGTGGGTGTCTGTGCGGAGTTGGGGGATAGGTGCTCTCAATCTCTAGTCATAGATTTGTGGGGTGCTCATAGGTGCTCGTTATTGTGCCCCTTTCTTTTCCCTCCCTTTCCTCCCTTTTTCTCCTCTATATCCCCTCCCAGTCCCTAGTCTGATATGGCCTTTGTTTTAGTCCACAAGGACCGTACCTTGGTGAGCCACGACCCTCCAGGGTCGTGGCTGGCGTGGTGGCGTTCCTCTGCTGCGGTCTCCTCTCTTGGGCTCTCCTCTCCTGCTCCTCCGGTCTCCTCTCCTGGGCTCGCCTCTCCTCGGTCTCCTTCTCCTGGGCTCGCCTCTCCCCGGTCTCCCTTTCCTGCTCTCTCTCCTCGGTCTCCTTCCTCCTGGGCTCTCCTCTCCTGCTCCTCCGGTCGTTTCTCCTGGGCTCTCCTCTCCTCGATCTCCTCTCCTGGGCTCGCCTCTCCCCGGTCTCCCTTTCCTGCTCTCTCTCCTCGGTCTCCTTCCTCCTGGGCTCTCCTCTCCTGCTCCTCCGGTCGTTTCTCCTGGGCTCTCCTCTCCTCGATCTCCTCTGCCCTTGTTCCGGGTCCGTCCTCTCTTTTGGCCACGCCGCGCCGGGAAACCCACCCGGTTTCCCCGGCAACGGCCCTACTACTGCCTCGCTCGTATCGCGTCGCCCCGGCAACGGGGAGACCCGGACATGACGTATCGGCCTGGTCCGATACGTCATGTCGAGCCGCGGTTGCCGGGAGCACCCGGTCACACACCCCTTCCCAAGAACGGTCCAGATCGAGGACCGAGGTAGAGTCTGGGTATCGGGAGAGATAATCAGCCGGGGCCTGCTGGGGACCAGGGATGTGACGGACCTGAAATGAAAACGGTTGGAGTTCAAGGAACCACCTCAAGATCCGTGAATTCGTATCTTTATGAGCCGACAACCAAGTGAGGGGAGCATGATCTGTATAGAGAATAAAAGGGCGACCCAAAAGGTAATACTGCAAGGTGTCTACAGCCCATTTGATGGCCAAACATTCCTTTTCGATCGTGGGATAATGGCGCTCCCGAGGAAACAGTTTCCTCCTAATATACACTATCGGGTGATCCCTACCGTTCCCATCAGGCTGGGTCAGTACCCCTCCTAGCCCGACATCAGAGGCATCTGTATAGAGGTGGAATGGTTTTGAGAAATCTGGGCACCGTAGGATGGGCTCCCTAGTCAGAAAGGTTTTTAGTTGGTCAAAACTAGTCTCCTGTTGATCCGAAAAAGGGGCTAAGTGATTAGGACGAGATTTAGCCAGAAGATCCGAAAGGGGGGCAGCCAGGGTGGAATAATTGGGAATGAATCTTCGATAGTAGCCGACCAACCCTAGGAAGGAACGCAAATCTTTCTTCGTTGCAGGGCTAGGTGCATTGAGAATAGCTTCTACCTTCTTAGATTGTGGTTGGAGGTTCCCTTGACTGATTTTGTATCCTAAGTATGATATGTCAGGTTGTCCGATAACGCATTTTTTTGGATTGGCAGTTAACCCTGCCTGTCTCAGAGTATGGAATATCTGTTGCAAATGCAGTAGATGATCATTCCATGTTTCACTGAAAATAACTACGTCATCTAAGTAAGCAGCTGCAAAATGTCGAAAGGGGTTTAGGAGGCTGTCCATTAACCGTTGAAATGTCCCTGGGGCTCCATGCAGTCCGAACGGCAACACCGTGAAGTGGTACAGACCGGACTGCGTGGCAAAGGCCGTTTTCTCTTTATCTTCTGCGGCTAGTGGAATCTGCCAATATCCTTTAGTTAAATCTAGGGTGGACATGTATTTTGCTTTTCCTAGTTTTTCTAATACATCATCCACCCTGGGTATTGGATAAGTATCGAACATGGAATGTTCGTTGAGTTTCCTGAAGTCGATGCAGAACCTAATAGTACCATCAGGTTTTGGTACCAGGACAACTGGGGAACACCAGGGACTAGTAGAAGGCTCTATTACTCCTAATTCTAGCATCTTTTGGATCTCGTCCTCCATAATCTGTTTCCTGGCTTCTGGGATACGATATGGTCGTAACCGGACAATTGTACCTGGTGCAGTCCGTATTTTATGGGCAATCATAGAGGTTTTGCCTGGCACTATGGAAAAAAATGTTCTGAAATGTTCCAGTAAACTGAATACCTGTTCCCTCTCTAATTTTGTTAAGGAGGCGTTCACTGTGGGCAGACTCTCCTCAATAGTGGTCTCGGTCGGGCAAAATTCAATTTGTACCCTCCCATTAGGACATAGAAACCGGCCCATGGCTTCGGTCGAGTTAGAGCTCTCTGGTTCTTCCCATTTCTTTAAGAGATTTATATGATAGATCTGGGTTTTCTGCGGCGTGGTCGAGATTTCAATTAGGTAAGTGACCGGGGAAACGGCTCGTAGCACTTTATGTGGACCTTGCCGTTTTGCAACCAATTTGTGTTCGGACGTGGGGCGCATTATAAGTACCCGATCCCCTGGTAGTAGAACCCTTAATTTACTCCCTCGATCGTAATACTGTTTTTGGTTCTGTTGGGCTTGTTCCATATTTACTCGGACTGTATCCCATAACCCTTGTAACTGAGACCGTAAGTCGTGGGCATATTCTAATAAGGGTTTCCCCCCTTCCTCCGCCTCCTCTTCCCACGCTTCTATGGCCATGTCCAGCAGGGATCGGGGCTGTCTTCCGAACACGAGTTCAAAAGGACTGTGTCCGGTGGACGCCTGTTCATGTGTACGTATAGCATACAATACAAGTGGCAACCTTTGATCCCAGTCTCTCCCTGACTCTTCTACTACCTTCCTTAGCAGGGTTTTTATGGTACGGTTGTACCGTTCCACCAGTCCATCGGTCTGTGGATGGTACACCGAGGTACGAATTTGGGAAATACCTAACGTTTTACACACCTGCTTCATGAGTGTAGACATAAAAGGAGTTCCCTGGTCAGTGAGTATTTCATGTGGAAATCCTACTCGAGAAAATACATTAATCATTGCTTGAGCTACTGTTTTGGTTGTCATACTTTTTAAAGGAATGGCCTCTGGGTATCGGGTGGCATAATCTACCATGACTAGGATATATGTGTGCCCTTTCGTGGACGGTACTAGGGGACCTATCAAGTCCATTCCCATCCTACTAAATGGAACGTCGATGATGGGTAATGGCATGAGAGGCGCTTTTCTAGGTCTACCGGGTTCGGTAAGTTGGCACCTGGAACATTGGGAGCGAAATTTTCGTATGTGGGCAAAAACCCCTGGCCAATAAAACCGCCGGAGGAGGTACTCCTCTGTTTTTTCCCTTCCGAAATGACCTCCTCCGGGTTGACAGTGGGCTAAGGTTAGAACATGTTCTCTATAGTGCTCGGGCACTAACAACTGTTGCTTACGGTCCCCTGAGCGATTAGTGGTTATTCGATATAAGAGGATTTTTCTAATTAAGAAGTAGGGACCCACCTCTTCGGTTTCTTCTGATTTGGCCGACTTCCAAGCTTGGGCGAGAGAAGGATCTTCTCTCTGTCTTTGGGGAAACCCGACAGGCACCTCATGTGTCTCGGCAATCAGACCTGAGGGTGTGCCATGTGCCTCTGTCTCCCGGTGGTTTGCTTTTTCGACACGCTTCTCCCTACGTGACAGTTTCCTACGGGTAGAGGGGGGCTCTAGGTCGCTGTCAGAAAAAGGAGCACCCCTCCACCAATCCTGGGTCAGGGTTGGTTGTCGAACGTGGTCCAGGATCTCCTGGAAATGTTCGTAATCAGTCCAAATAATACATTCCTCTATCAGGTCTGACATTATACCCATAGGAAGGATGTCCCTGTAATTCCTCCACTCTACTGTCAGGGCCACTAAGGGGTATCTCTCCTTATCCCCATGAATGCAGCAAATAGTCACCCAATGTTTGACTTCCTGGTCTGCTAGGGCTAGGAGATCCTTCCTTATCACGGATTGACTGCACCCGGAATCTATAAGAGCCCAAACCACTCGACCATTAATGTTCAAGGACTGTTTAAATTTGGGGTTGCCCCGGCCTGTACACAGCACCCGTCGTCGGGCAACTCCAACCTCCATGGGTTCACTATTGTCTTGTTTTCTTGGACACATACGGGCAATGTGCCCCCATTCCCCACAGTTATAACACTGAGGACCCGGTACTGGTGGATGCTCGTAGGTTCTGCGAGGTATGGGTTCTTCGGAAAGGACTCTGGGAGTGCTTTTCGGGTTGGGGAGCCCCGGTTTTATGCTGGGGCGGGTCGGCATATTTCGTACATCCACCGAACGATGATATGCACATGCTAAGTCAATTGCCATCTCCGTATTCACCTTGGGATGTTGACGGATCCAGTGTTGTGTAGCCATAGGCAAGGCATCTAAATATTGTTCGAGTACAATTGTTTGGATTATGTCTTCCTGGCTATTCCCTGACGGACCCAACCATTTTAAAGCCAAATCGTTTACCCGATAGTAGAAGGTTCGGGGATCCTCGTTCGGTCCCCATTTGATTTTCCTGAATTTGACTCTATAATATTCCGTGTCATGCCCCACCCGCTCTAATATACTGGTCTTTATGTCGTAGTATGGGGTTGTTCCCACGGGGTTCGCTGCTTGATACGCGGCTTGTAGGATTCCCGTAAGTAGGGGTGCGACATACTGGCCCCATCTATCTTCCGGCCATTGTGCGGTTGAGGCCACCCTTTCAAAATTAGTAAAAAAGGATTCGGGATCTTCCCCTTCTTGATATTTTTGCAAGACGGAACTTGGGACATTGGGGTGTACCTTAGTGGTAGCAATAGTCTCCGTTAGTTTCTTCATGGACGTCTCGTGGACCAGTTGATTATTGGCCAGTATGGTTGCCTGACTTTTTAAAGCCGACTGTAAGGCTTCACGGTCCTCCTTAGCCTCCCTCTGGTGGGCCTCCCACACCAGTTGTAGGTGTCGTTGGCCTTCGGCCAACTGTTTTATCATGTCCTCCAGCGAGGGGGCGTCGCTCATTGTGTATACTGTTCGATTGTCGAGGATCTAGAATCAAATCCCACTTCTTACACCACTGTGACAGATTGAACAGTATACAAACGACGACGAGGTATGCGTTTAGTTTATGGTGGGATTTTTATTCTAAGTTTAAGGTGGAATAAAGGAAAAAACATGAAGGTTATAACCAAGCGGGCGGGGTTTCCTTAGGGTTTGCGGTGTTATTATTCAGTTTCCTGTAGTGTTGATTTGGTCTCAAGGTCTCTTGTTTCTTTTCCAGGGTGATTTCTGGCGGGTCTCCTCAGGTGGATTCCAGGATACCGGAAAACAAAGGAAAACAACACCCGGGTATGTATGGGGTTTAACCCAGATTATCTCACTCTTTCTCTGTAGTCTTGTCTGGGCATGGGTAGGAACGATAAGGAGGGGTGGGTGTCTGTGCGGAGTTGGGGGATAGGTGCTCTCAATCTCTAGTCATAGATTTGTGGGGTGCTCATAGGTGCTCGTTATTGTGCCCCTTTCTTTTCCCTCCCTTTCCTCCCTTTTTCTCCTCTATATCCCCTCCCAGTCCCTAGTCTGATATGGCCCTTGTTTTAGTCCACAAGGACCGTACCTTGGTGAGCCACGACCCTCCAGGGTCATGGCTGGCGTGGTGGCGTTCCTCTGCTGCGGTCTCCTCTCTTGGGCTCTCCTCTCCTGCTCCTTCGGTCTCCTCTCCTGGGCTCGCCTCTCCTCGGTCTCCTTCTCCTGGGCTCGCCTCTCCCCGGTCTCCCTTTCCTGCTCTCTCTCCTCGGTCTCCTTCCTCCTGGGCTCTCCTCTCCTGCTCCTCCGGTCGTTTCTCCTGGGCTCTCCTCTCCTCGATCTCCTCTCCTGGGCTCGCCTCTCCCCGGTCTCCCTTTCCTGCTCTCTCTCCTCGGTCTCCTTCCTCCTGGGCTCTCCTCTCCTGCTCCTCCGGTCGTTTCTCCTGGGCTCTCCTCTCCTCGATCTCCTCTGCCCTTGTTCCGGGTCCGTCCTCTCTTTTGGCCACGCCGCGCCGGGAAACCCACCCGGTTTCCCCGGCAACGGCCCTCCTACTGCCTCGCTCGTATCGCGTCGCCCCGACAACGGGGAGACGCGGACATGACGTATCGGCCTGGTCCGATACGTCATGTCGAGCCGCGGTTGCCGGGAGCACCCGGTCACACACCCCTTCCCAAGAACGGTCCTGATCGAGGACCGAGGTAGAGTCTGGGTATCGGGAGAGATAATCAGCCGGGGCCTGCTGGGGACCAGGGATGTGACGGACCTGAAATGAAAACGGTTGGAGTTCAAGGAACCACCTCAAGATCCGTGAATTCGTATCTTTATGAGCCGACAACCAAGTGAGGGGAGCATGATCTGTATAGAGAATAAAAGGGCGACCCAAAAGGTAATACTGCAAGGTGTCTACAGCCCATTTGATGGCCAAACATTCCTTTTCGATCGTGGGATAATGGCGCTCCCGAGGAAACAGTTTCCTGCTAATATACACTATCGGGTGATCCCTACCGTCCCCATCGGGCTGGGTCAGTACCCCTCCTAGCCCGACATCAGAGGCATCTGTATAGAGGTGGAATGGTTTTGAGAAATCTGGGCACCGTAGGATGGGCTCCCTAGTCAGAAAGGTTTTTAGTTGGTCAAAACTAGTCTCCTGTTGATCCGAAAAAGGGGCTAAGTGATTAGGACGAGATTTAGCCAGAAGATCCGAAAGGGGGGCAGCCAGGGTGGAATAATTGGGAATCAATCTTCGATAGTAGCCGACCAACCCTAGGAAGGGACGCAAATCTTTCTTCGTTGCAGGGCTAGGTGCATTGAGAATAGCTTCTACCTTCTTAGATTGTGGTTGGAGGTTCCCTTGACTGATTTTGTATCCTAAGTATGATATGTCAGGTTGTCCGGTAACGCATTTTTTTGGATTGGCAGTTAACCCTGCCTGTCTCAGAGCATGGAATATCTGTTGCAAATGCAGTAGATGATCATTCCATGTTTCACTGAAAATAACTACGTCATCTAAGTAAGCAGCTGCAAAATGTCGAAAGGGGTTTAGGAGGCTGTCCATTAACCATTGAAATGTCGCTGGGGCTCCATGCAGTCCGAGCGGCAACACCGTGAAGTGGTACAGACCGGACTGCGTGGCAAAGGCCGTTTTCTCTTTATCTTCTGCGGCTAGTGGAATCTGCCAATATCCTTTAGTTAAATCTAGGGTGGACATGTATTTTGCTTTTCCAAGTTTTTCTAATACATCATCCACCCTGGGAATTGGATAAGTATCGAACATGGAATGTTCGTTGAGTTTCCTGAAGTCGATGCAGAACCTAATAGTACCATCAGGTTTTGGTACCAGGACAACTGGGGAACACCAGGGACTAGTAGAAGGCTCTATTACTCCTAATTCTAGCATCTTTTGGATCTCGTCCTCCATAATCTGTTTCCTGGCTTCTGGGATACGATATGGTCGTAACCGGACAATTGTACCTGGTGCAGTCCGTATTTTATGGGCAATCATAGAGGTTTTGCCTGGCACTATGGAAAAAAATGTTCTGAAATGTTCCAGTAAACTGAATACCTGTTCCCTCTCTAATTTTATTAAGGAGGCGTTCACTGTGGGCAGACTCTCCTCAATAGTGGTCTCGGTCGGGCAAAATTCAATTTGTACCCTCCCATTAGGACATAGAAACCGGCCCATGGCTTCGGTCGAGTTAGAGCTCTCTGGTTCTTCCCATTTCTTTAAGAGATTTATATGATAGATCTGGGTTTTCTGCGGCGTGGTCGAGATTTCAATTAGGTAAGTGACCGGGGAAACGGCTCGTAGCACTTTATGTGGACCTTGCCATTTTGCAACCAATTTGTGTTCGGACGTGGGGCGCATTATAAGTACCCGATCCCCTGGTAGTAGAACCCTTAATTTACTCCCTCGATCGTAATACTGTTTTTGGTTCTGTTGGGCTTGTTCCATATTTACTCGGACTGTATCCCATAACCCTTGTAACTGAGACCGTAAGTCGTGGGCATATTCTAATAAGGGTTTCCCCCCTTCCTCCGCCTCCTCTTCCCACGCTTCTATGGCCATGTCCAGCAGGGATCGGGGCTGTCTTCCGAACACGAGTTCAAAAGGACTGTGTCCGGTGGACGCCTGTTCATGTGTACGTATAGCATACAATACCAGTGGCAACCTTTGATCCCAGTCTCTCCCTGACTCTTCTACTACCTTCCTTAGCAGGGTTTTTATGGTACGGTTGTACCGTTCCACCAGTCCATCGGTCTGTGGATGGTACACCGAGGTACGAATTTGGGAAATACCTAACGTTTTACACACCTGCTTCATGAGTGTAGACATAAAAGGAGTTCCCTGGTCAGTGAGTATTTCATGTGGAAATCCTACTCGAGAAAATACATTAATCATTGCTTGAGCTACTGTTTTGGTTGTCATACTTTTTAAAGGAATGGCCTCTGGGTATCGGGTGGCATAATCTACCATGACTAGGATATATGTGTGCCCTTTCGTGGAGGGTACTAGGGGACCTATCAAGTCCATTCCCATCCTACTAAATGGAACGTCTATGATGGGTAATGGCATGAGAGGCGCTTTTCTAGGTCTACCGGGTTCGGTAAGTTGGCACCTGGAACATTGGGAGCGAAATTTTCGTATGTGGGTGAAAACCCCTGGCCAATAAAACCGCCGGAGGAGGTACTCCTCTGTTTTTTCCCTTCCGAAATGACCTCCTCCGGGTTGACAGTGGGCTAAGGTTAGAACATGTTCTCTATAGTGCTCGGGCACTAACAACTGTTGCTTACGGTCCCCTGAGCGATTAGTGGTTATTCGATATAAGAGTTTTTTTCTAATTAAGAAGTAGGGACCCACCTCTTCGGTTTCTTCTGATTTGGCCGACTTCCAAGCTTGGGAGAGAGAAGGATCTTCTCTCTGTCTTTGGGGAAACCCGACAGGCACCTCATGTGTCTCGGCAATCAGACCTGAGGGTGTGCCATGTGCCTCTGTCTCCCGGTGGTTTGCTTTTTCGACACGCTTCTCCCTACGTGACAGTTTCCTACGGGTAGAGGGGGGCTCTAGGTCGCTGTCAGAAAAAGGAGCACCCCTCCACCAATCCTGGGTCAGGGTTGGTTGTCGAACGTGGTCCAGGATCTCCTGGAAATGTTCGTAATCAGTCCCAATAATACATTCCTCTATCAGGTCTGACATTATACCCATAGGAAGGATGTCCCTGTAATTCCTCCACTCTACTGTCAGGGCCACTAAGGGGTATCTCTCCTTATCCCCATGAATGCAGCAAATAGTCACCCAATGTTTGACTTCCTGGTCTGCTAGGGCTAGGAGATCCTTCCTTATCACGGATTGACTGCACCCGGAATCTATAAGAGCCCAAACCACTCGACCATTAATGTTCAAGGACTGTTTAAATTTGGGGTTGCCCCGGCCTGTACACAGCACCCGTCGTCGGGCAACTCCAACCTCCATGGGTTCACTATTGTCTTGTTTTCTTGGACACATACGGGCAATGTGCCCCCATTCCCCACAGTTATAACACTGAGGACCCGGTACTGGTGGATGCTCGTAGGTTCTGCGAGGTATGGGTTCTTCGGAAAGGACTCTGGGAGTGCTTTTCGAGTTGGGGAGCCCCGGTTTTATGCTGGGGCGGGTCGGCATATTTCGTACATCCACCGAACGATGATATGCACATGCTAAGTCAATTGCCATCTCCGTATTCACCTTGGGATGTTGACGGATCCAGTGTTGTGTAGCCGTAGGCAAGGCATCTAAATATTGTTCGAGTACAATTGTTTGGATTATGTCTTCCTGGCTATTCCCTGACGGACCCAACCATTTTAAAGCCAAATCGTTTACCCGATAGTAGAAGGTTCGGGGATCCTCGTTCGGTCCCCATTTGATTTTCCTGAATTTGACTCTATAATATTCCGTGTCATGCCCCACCCGCTCTAATATACTGGTCTTTATGTCGTAGTATGGGGTTGTTCCCACGGGGTTCGCTGCTTGATACGCGGCTTGTAGGATTCCCGTAAGTAGGGGTGCGACATACTGGCCCCATCTATCTTCCGGCCATTGTGCGGTTGAGGCCACCCTTTCAAAATTAGTAAAAAAGGATTCGGGATCTTCCCCTTCTTGATATTTTTGCAAGACGGAACTTGGGACATTGGGGTGTACCTTAGTGGTAGCAATAGTCTCCGTTAGTTTCTTCATGGCCGTCTCGTGGACCAGTTGATTATTGGCCAGTATGGTTGCCTGACTTTTTAAAGCCGACTGTAAGGCTTCACGGTCCTCCTTAGCCTCCCTCTGGTGGGCCTCCCACACCAGTTGTAGGTGTCGTTGGCCTTCGGCCAACTGTTTTATCATGTCCTCCAGCGAGGGGGCGTCGCTCATTGTGTATACTGTTCGATTGTCGAGGATCTAGAATCAAATCCCACTTCTGACACCACTGTGACAGATTGAACAGTATACAAACGACGACGAGGTATGCGTTTAGTTTATGGTGGGATTTTTATTCTAAGTTTAAGGTGGAATAAAGGAAAAAACATGAAGGTTATAACCAAGCGGGCGGGGTTTCCTTAGGGTTTGCGGTGTTATTATTCAGTTTCCTATAGTGTTGATTTGGTCTCAAGGTCTCTTGTTTCTTTTCCAGGGTGATTTCTGGCGGGTCTCCTCAGGTGGATTCCAGGATACCGGAAAACAAAGGAAAACAACACCCGGGTAAGTATGGGGTTTAACCCAGATTATCTCACTCTTTCTCTGTAGTCTTGTCTGGGCATGGGTAGGAACGATAAGGAGGGGTGGGTGTCTGTGCGGAGTTGGGGGATAGGTGCTCTCAATCTCTAGTCATAGATTTGTGGGGTGCTCATAGGTGCTCGTTATTGTGCCCCTTTCTTTTCCCTCCCTTTCCTCCCTTTTTCTCCTCTATATCCCCTCCCAGTCCCTAGTCTGATATGGCCTTTGTTTTAGTCCACAAGGACCGTACCTTGGTGAGCCACGACCCTCCAGGGTCGTGGCTGGCGTGGTGGCGTTCCTCTGCTGCGGTCTCCTCTCTTGGGCTCTCCTCTCCTGCTCCTCCGGTCTCCTCTCCTGGGCTCGCCTCTCCTCGGTCTCCTTCTCCTGGGCTCGCCTCTCCCCGGTCTCCCTTTCCTGCTCTCTCTCCTCGGTCTCCTTCCTCCTGGGCTCTCCTCTCCTGCTCCTCCGGTCGTTTCTCCTGGGCTCTCCTCTCCTCGATCTCCTCTCCTGGGCTCGCCTCTCCCCGGTCTCCCTTTCCTGCTCTCTCTCCTCGGTCTCCTTCCTCCTGGGCTCTCCTCTCCTGCTCCTCCGGTCGTTTCTCCTGGGCTCTCCTCTCCTCGATCTCCTCTGCCCTTGTTCCGGGTCCGTCCTCTCTTTTGGCCACGCCGCGCCGGGAAACCCACCCGGTTTCCCTGGCAACGGCCCTCCTACTGCCTCGCTCGTATCGCGTCGCCCCGGCAACGGGGAGACGCGGCCATGACGTATCGGCCTGGTCCGATACGTCATGTCGAGCCGCGGTTGCCGGGAGCACCCGGTCACACACGTTTTAGCCCCTTGGTTCTCAGCAAAATTCTGCTGACTCCCACAAGGGTACAAAAGCAGCCCAGGACTGTTCTCAGCTCGTGAAACATCTATACTACACGACATTGACCCTGAGACGTTGTTATATGTGGATAACATTTATCTCACAGATGGCGACCTTAGGCAACATTTAAGACAGGTAGCCTGCATTGTTGTAGGATTTGCCGAAATTGGCTATAAATTCAACTTAAAAAAACTAAAATAGCCTTCCTCAGTGTCCTGTTTCTGGGATACAAATTGTTGGATGTAGGCAGGAGCCTAGCACCCCGATTTTTAGAAAAATGCGCGCAACTACAACCTCCAAACACAATAAAAAAGCTACAGTCGGTGTTGGGCTCTTTAAACTTTGGCAGAACAGATATTCCAGATTATGCGCAATGCATTAAACCATTGTACGACTTAATACGTCCTGATTTTACTAGCAAATTTTGGACAGTCGAACATACATGCATTCTAAAAGCTTTTCAAAAATGACATGCTTGAAGCCAAACACTTGGGCACAAGGGACAATAAAAAACATTTGGTCATCAGAGTAATTTCTGGTGCCATTGGTTTCACCTATGTGACATTCAATGAGGGTGAGACTGTCCCGATTGCATATATATCACACTTATACTCCACAGCTGAACAACGCTTTTCTCCCACTGAGAAAATCCTCACTGCTGTTCAGATGGCGGTCCTTAAAGAGAGACCTCTTGCCCAGGGGAAGTGCATTATTGTCATATCCCCGATTCCAGTCCTTGAGGCTGTTACCAAAGCATGCGTTCCAAATGCAAAGCATTATATCCAAGTTGGATCCAAGGGGCAATGTCTCTGACAGCCACTGATGTTGATTATGTTTTTGACTCCAAATTACAGAGCTTGAGGCTCTGGTGATTGCAATGGAACATACGGATCCTGAGCAGATGACTTTGATTGTATGTGATTCATACTATTGTGTCCAGTCCTTCAAAGAATGCCTGCATTTTTGGCGCCAAAATGGGTTCAGAGATTCAAAAGGCAACACCGTTAAACACAGACTTCTGTGGGAGAAAGTAGCGGAGCTGAAAGAAACGCTACCTAATATCCATGTTGTGCATACACTAGGACTTCAGTATGTTGGAATACACGTTGAAGGCAACACTCTGGCTCATGAAGCAGCCAAATCAACAGTAGCCCTATGTTCTGTTGCTGCAGTAATTTGTTCTAAACTAAAAGTAAATGATGAAACACTAGCAGCCATGAAAGCTTTGGCTGATGGCATGCCTTCACCGAAAGCGTATCCTGCTAAATATCCCTACCCGATAAGAGGCTTGTTTGATGCACAAGTAACAATACCAGGTGTGGGAGTTCGAGTAATTCCCAATAAAGACCTAAGACCTGAATTAATAAAAGCAGTGCATGAGGGAGTTGCTTCTGCTCATGCTGGTATGCCGGCTACAATTTCAATATTACAGGCACATTATTGGTGGCCTTGTCTCTACAAACAGACCAAGCAGTATGTCCTTTGTTGTGACATCTGTCAGCAAATGAAAGGGTCCACCGTGAAATGTCCACCGCAGACACCCCTCCTAATTTCCAACAAACCTTTTCAATGTGTGTACCTGCACCATTGTGGTCCTGTAACACAAGGTAGTGCATACAAATACATTCTCATCGCTGTTGACTCATGCTGCAGATTTCTATGAGTTTGACCACAACGCTCAGCTGATGCTTGAATGTGCGAGTCTTTATCGGCACATATGCTGTTGCGGCTTTCCACTCAGACCGGGGTCCGGCTTTTGCCTCAAGGGCTTACAGGGACACCATGGCTTGGTTAGGGGCCCAACTGCATTACTCATCTTCATTTCATCCCGAGGGAAATAGTGTTGTGGAGTGACGAAACTGAGATTAAAAGCAATCCTTAACAGCTAAAGTATTAGGCACGGGTCGTAGTTGGCTTACACACCTATATGGAGTCCAGAGAGCTCTTAACAATCTGCCCGGAATGTCCCTGGGTGGGCACACATCATACGAATGCCTCTTTGGAAGATTAATTTATGTTCCAGATCTTGATGGTCCTGATCTGGGGGCGGTGGATACTCCCTTTTACATAAATGAACGTGTCATTGTCTTGCAGGACATACAACAGTTCCGTGATGACAACACTTCTGCCAATGCTGCCTCCTTTGGATTCAGGAATGTACGAGTAACATCTACCAACTGGATTCCTAAACTTGGGGATCTAGTGCGTAAAAACATTGCTGTAAAAAAGGAGTGCGGTCCTTCTTATTGTGCACCGGTTCCAGTCCTGGGAGTACACGGTACCAGAACTGTGATACTACCACCACTACCTGGCTCTAAAGAAAATCACTTTGTCTCCATCGACAATGTCAAGATACCCCATGTGGCCGATCCTTTAGAGCAGACCTAGAGGACTCCTGAGTAGTGCCCGAATCCCTCCCACTACAGACCAGGATGTTCCCCTACAAGTCTTCAACAGCAACGCTGATACTCCGCCAAGCTTAGGGAGCGTGGAAAATGAGCTTTCATTGGTTCCACCTACAACTACTTCTATAATCAGTAATGAAAATAATGAGCAATTTCTTACAAATTCCACACAAACGGATGTCGTAATTTACTATGAACCACCTAGGGAGTCTTCAGCAAGTTCTCCTCTTCAAAACACAGCTCCAGGTTTTGCACAAACAGATTCTGGTTATTTTGTCGAAGTAAACGACACCTTTAGTGACTCATTTGCCTCTACTGCAACAGAACAGTCAAGAGCACGGAAGCTGACACATTGGCTTAAAATCAATTATTTTGTTCGTCCATGGATTTACCTATGGCTCTTGTTGACTGCACTTGCCTTCCTCCTTTGAATTGGGTTTGTTATTGTTTTCTTTCTCCTTATGCATGGTAATTTTCTTTCTGAACGCTCTACATTTGAACTGGTGGATGAGGTCCTAAAACTAAATTTTTCATCACACAAAAATCGCAGAGATTGTCCCTCATGAATATTACAGTCATACCAATTCCTGATGGGATTGTTTGGGACAAAGTATTATTCGACATATATGGGTATACTGAGGACATTCAAATACCATACGTATTCCAACTCTCTATGCCAGATGTAATCACACTCGGAGAGGTTTCTGATGATTGGGATGTGAAAACTGTTGATGCTATAATGTCTAATCCAAAGTTTTATACAGTATTTGAAAATGGAGATGTGTACCAGTTTAAAGGAAATTATGGGCATATGTTCTGTTATAATTATTATGGGCATTATTTCATTCACAGAGCAAGTAAACCAAAGACTATTTTTAAAAATACACAATGGGAACACTGCCCGACTTCACCAGTATACAGTTCTAAAACGTATACAGAAAAATTTGCATATTTTTCTGGGCGTGATGCTAAGAATGCTCAGTCATATTATTTTAAACTGCCACAAATGCAAAATTGATTTATTCTGATTCCTTTGTTTCCTGATTTTCTATAGGAGGCTATGAGTACTGGTTGAAGTGAATTGACTTAAAAAGTGTGTGGGGAACAAAAGATTTGCAAATAAGAGGAACAGAAGCTTTATTTAGAGCATGTATGATTCCTGTTCAAATTAAATTTCTAAATGACAAAGTACAACAAAAAAGCTGCTTAGGCTTTGAAAACATTAAGGAACTGAATGCGCCCAGTATTCCCACCTCCGCTAAATTTTACTAATGGCAAAAGTATACAAATGCCTCAGAAGATCAGCTCAATGAATGGGTCCAGAATGGTGCATTTAACACATCATTTTCACGTCCTGGTGGGTGGTTATTGTGGCCTGTAGACAAAAATGGGTGCCATACGTGTTTTGTTAACTCCTCTGGGGTTTTAGAACGAATAGGCCGGACCCTCGCTATGTGTCCTCAGAACACTCGGGTTTAGTGACAACATATAGTGTAGGGAAACTATGCCAGCAATGGTTGAAAAGTTCCTCGCTGGATGCTGTCAAAGAACATCTACGTTTCCTGTCCAATAACACAGATTTACAGGATTTCCTGTTGGGCCCAGAACACAACACAGAAAACGCTCCTTATATGCTGCATATAATGAAATATGGAAGCTTTCCCAACAAGAAGTGGCTGCCCGGTTAAGGCAAATAGATCAGGAAAACTTACAGAAAGCATTAGCTGTTGTAGAGAATGGACTTAACACCTTGTCCGACCGAATATATACCTTGAATAACATTGTATCCTTTGCAATCGATATAGTACAGAGTGATGTATCATTTTTTCAACATGGACAAAGTCAGCTAAGATTCATTATGCGGTTAGGTTGGACACTAGAGACACTGAAAGCAGGTCATGTTCCTTGGCAACACGTGAGCGCAAGTGAGATGTTTTCCACATTTAATTTAACGTGACAACAACAAATAATGGCTAAGAAAGAAGCAACATATGTCAGGTTGAATATTGAAAAGTTAGAAAAATAGCTTTTTACTGTAGCTGAAATACAATCTGCTGAATGGCTAACACATGGGGTTATAAATCTGCCCATTTCAACACTTCAATTTACATCTTGTTTGAAACACATTCCAGTAGGTAGATATGCAAGTCCGGGAAATAGTTACATACACGAGGTGTAGGAGCTTCCTTTCTTGTACAAATGTTTGATTGGCATGAAAGAGGTCTTTCTTAGCTGCAGTGAATGCAAGACTTCTGTGAGCCATTCGATGGTTTGTAAACAGGTATCCTTGTGCGGGGCATGTAATGCCTCCGCAGCAAATTTGGCTTGTTATCTGAAAGGAGTCCGAGTCCCCTAGATCAGGCCATATTGCGGACCCCCAAGCCCCAGGAGCACATCCTCACAGGGGCAATGTTTTTTTGGAAGGAGCCTGCATATAACCAGTGATGTCCCTGGGGACCACCACCCCCAGGGCCGACTCCTGCTATGTCCCTGGGTGCCTAACTCCGGGATATAGCTGTTTGCTGTGGCTTGGCAGCAGCTTTGACAGACTCACTCAGACAATCATGCACCCACTCACAAACCCACTTGAACACTCACACACCTACTCACAGACTTACCCAGACCCTCATGTACCCACTCACAGATCTAATCAGACACTGACACACCCACTCACAGACCCACTCGGACACTCATGCACCCACTCACTGACCCACTCAGATGCTCACTCACAGACCCACTCAGACACTCTCACACACACTTACAGACCCACTCAGATGCTTACTCACAGACCCACTCAGGCCCTCATGCATCCACTAAGAGACCCACTCAGCCCTCACGCACCCACACACAAACCCACTCTGACACTAATGCACCCAGTCACTGATCTACTCAGATACTGACAACCGCACTAACAGTCCTACTGAAAGACGTATGCACCTACTCACAGACACACTCAGAACTGACACACCCACTAACAAACCCACTCAGACACTGACGCACCCACTCACAGACCCACTCAGACCCTTACAAACTGACTCACAAAGCCACTCAGACACTGATGCAACCACTCACAGACCCACTCAGATACTCATACACACACTCACAGACCCACTCAGACCCTCACACACTGACTCACAGAGCTACTTAGGCCCTGATGCAGTCACTCACAGACCCACTCGGACACTCATACACACATTCACAGACCCACTCAGGCACTCAAACACCTACTCACAAACCCACTCAGACAATCATGCATCCACTCACAGACCTACTCATATATTCAAGCATCCGCTCACACATTCACTCAGGGACTCATGTACTCATTCACAGACCCATTCAAACACTCACACACCCATCATAGACCCATGAAGACACTCATGCACCCTCTCACAGACAAACTCACGCATCCACTCAGAGACCCTCTCAGACACTGACGCACTCACTCACAGACCTACCCAGGCATTCATGAATACACTCACAGACACACTCAGGGAGTCATACAACCACCACTCACAGACCCACTCAGACACTAATGCAGCCACTCACAGACCTACTCAGACACTCACACACCCACTCACAGTTCCACTCAGACACTCAAGTACCCACTCACAGACCTAGTCAGACACTGACACACCCACTCACAGACCCACTCAGACACTCACACACTCACAGACCCACTCAGATGCTCACTCACAGACCCACTCAGACCCTCACACACCCACTCACATACCCACTCAGATCCTCACACACCCAATCACAGACCCACTCAGATACTCATGCACCCACTCACAGACCCACTCAGACACTCACTCACAGACCTGCTCAGACCCTCATACACCCACTCACAGACCCATTCAGACTCTTACTCACAGACCCACTCAGACCCTTATACACCCAGTAACAGACCCACTCAGACCCTCACCCACCCACTCACAGACCCACTCCAACACTGATGCACCCAGTCACAGGTTCACTCAGACACTGACATACCCACTCTCAGACCCACTCAGACACACACTCACAGTCCCACTCAGACACTCATGCACGTATCCACAAACCCACTCAGTCATGCATCCACTCACACATCCACTCAGAGACTCATGTACTCATTGACAGACCCATTCAAACACTTACGTACCCACTCATAGACCCACGTAGACACTCATGCACCCACTCACAAACCCACTCAGACATTCAGGCACCCACTCACAGACCCCCTCAGACATTCATGCACCCCCTCACACACCCAATCAAAGACCCACTCAGACACTGACGCACCCACTCACAGATCCACTCAGACACTGCTGCATCCACTCACAGACTCACTCAGACACTCTTGCACCTACTCACAAATCCACTCAGACACTAACGCCCCTACTCACAGACCTACTCAGACAGTCATGCATACACTCACAGACACACTTAGAAAGTCATACAACCACTCACAGACCCACCCCGTCACTAATGCAACCACTCTCAGACCTACTCAGACACTCACATACCCACTCACAGTTCCAATCAGACCTTCACGTCCCCTCTCACAGACCCACTCAGACCCTCCCGCACCTACTTACAGACCTACTCAGACACTGACACATCAGCACACAGACCCACTCAGACTCATGTACCAACTTACAGACCTATTCAGATACTGACTCACAGACCCACTCAGACCCTCATGCATCCACTAACAGACCCACTCAGACTCTCACGCACCCACTCACAGACCCACTCCGACACTGATGCACCCAGTTACAGATCCACTCAGACACTGACACACCCACTCACAGACCCACTCAGACCCTCACACACTAACTCACAAAGCCATTCAGACACTGACTCAACCACCCACAGACCCACTCACACACTCATCCACACAGTCACAGACCCACTCAGACACTCACGCACCTACTCACAAACCCACTCAGACAGTCATGCATCCGTTTACAGACCTGCTCAAAGAGTCATGCATCCACTCACACATCCACTCAGAGACTCCTGTACTCATTCACAGACCCATTCATACTCTCATGCACCCACTCATAGACCCATGTTGACACTCATACACCCACTCAGACATCGAGGCAGTCACTCACAGACCCTCTCAGACATTCATGCACCCACTCACAGATCCACTCACACACCCACTCAGAGACCTACCCAGGAAGTCATGCATCCACTCACCGACACACTCAGAGTCATACAAGCACTCACAGACCCACTCAGACACTAATACAGCCACTCACATACCTATTCAGACACTCACACACCCACTCACAGACCCACTCAGACACTCATGCACCCACTCAGAGATCCACTCAGATGCTCACTCACAGACCCACTGAGGCCCTAATGCTCCCACTAACAGACCCACTCAGACCCTCACCCACCCACTCACAGACCCACTCTGACACTGATGCACCCAGTCACAGTTTCACTCAGACACTGACACACCCACTCACAGACCCACTGAAAGACTCATGCACCTACTCACAGACCCACTCATACACTGACACACCCACTCACAGATCCACTCAGACACTGACACACCAACTCACAGACCTACGCAGACCCTCATGCACTGACTCACAGAGCCACTTAGACACTGATGCAACCACTCACAGACCCACTCTGACACTAATACACACACTCACTGACCGACTCAGGCACTCAAGCACCTCCTCACAAACCCACTCAGACAATCATGCATCCACTCACAGACCTACACATATAGTCAGGCATCCACTCACATATCCACTCAGAGACTCATGCACCCACTCAAAAACATACTTAAATACTCACACACCCACAGACAGACCCACTCATGTAACCAAGCAGCCACTCAAACAGCCAGTCACTCATCCATACAGCCACTTACACAGCCAGTCATTCACTCATTCAGCCATTCAGACACCCACTCACTCACTCACCCATAGTCACTTACTTATCCACTCAGCCATTCAGTCACTTAATCAACCACTCACCCATCAATACAGCCACTCACACACCCACACACTCACCAATATAGTCACTCACACAGCCACTCACTCACCCACACAGCTACTCACATATCTACTTATACACCCATACAGACACTCACACACCCGTACAGGCACTCAGACACCCATTCGTACATGCATACACACAGTCACACAGCCACTCACATATGTCAGAAATAGTATCACTTATTAGTAGTATAGAAAGTATACTACTTTAACTTTTGTAGGTCCTTGGTATTTGTGCTTAACACTCGTAAACTTTTAGAAAATACTCAAACTTACTTGATGATGTCATGAGTGATGTAATTTTAATGTCATTGATGATGTCATCAGTGATGTCACTGACAATGTCATGAGTGATGTAACATGTGAGGTCATAAGCAGTGAATTGCGGGGCCATAAATTATAGTTAGCTGAGGTAACTATAGCTGCTGAAATTCACTGGCTTTGTACAAGTGAAATGTGAGCCTAACTATAGTATTCCTGTAGCCTTTAGTTTTTTCAGTGAATATATATTAGTATTTGGATGACATTACAGAGGAATCTTGACTTACTAATATGCCAACTGGGGCTTTACTGATGGGAAATTGGTACTGCATATTTCATGGTTTATGGACCTCCACTAATATCAGAATTCCCATTATTACATTGAAGATGCGCTGGGGATATGTATCCCTATGGGCAACTGTTCATCTTATCTGTTATTCCTCATTAGTTTAACACTTGCCCACTTGGGCCCCATAAGTATATTTGCCTATAAAGATGGTACATGATGGAAGCATGTAGACATATGTGTTCACTGTTATATACAAATCCATGTTTTCCTTGATCCCACAAAATCTGTTACATATATTTGAGTAATAAGTGTGACCATCTCAGTCAGTCATAAATTATTTTATTTGGCTTGAAACTTAAAAGTATAAAAACAATAAAATGTACAAAATTCATTATAAAATCCTATACATAAACGGTCAATTATACAAAGTTCATTTAAAAAGAAAATTCCCTATTACATAATCCATTCACATACAAAATTCATAATTCATTCTAATTCTTATTGACAAACTCTACTTACATGATTCGTTAAATTATTTCAACCTTCAACCAATTTCATTTCCTGCTAATTCTTTAAAAGACGGTGTGCTCACCAAATTATGCCACATACAATTCTAATGGGTCACAGATCCTTACAATGACATAAAGTGCAATTTCCAATTTAAAGTGCTCTGTGTTTTACTTCACGCTTCTTTAATACATGGCAAATTTTCCATATTACCATCAACCAATATAATTTTTTTAAATAATCTATTTGCACCATTTCAAACTCTTCATTCGCCTTTACTCCCTCCGTTATACCCAGCACTATAAATTAAGACCCTCTTAATCCTATTAAAAATTGGCCTAGCGCACAAGTTACATCAAAAAATCTCATGTCCATTAGTAGCCTAAGCGCTTGATCCCGATTAATAATATTCTATTCCTTAAGAACTGGTTTTAAAAACTTTTTACGCACCTTTAAAAACCAAAAGCAGTCCAAAAGTAGGTGTTGCGTGCTAAATTTCTGTTGTAAGCCACATGTACATTAGCCCTGAGTATCCTTGAGAAATGATTTTGCTTTAGAGTCTCTATAGCCTGGGTTCAGCCCAATTCAGAATTTTAACACTGAGTCCCTTAGTCTTGGGTTAGGTAGAGCCTCTATATCGGGGAAATTTTCCGGGTTTCTCCATCCCCCTACCATAGCCTGATTTGAGATTTTACACTCTAAATACTTCAGGTCTATTTCTCTTGCCCTTTCCTTCACTATTGTTCGTACATTTTGTTTCGGGATCTGTGCCCCGCGCCACTGATTGCCGGGTAAGCCTAACAGAACGCAAATCTTCTCTAACCGCCCTCTCACTTGTAACGCCCAATACAATTTGCTTGTTGTTATTTCTTTTTTACACAATCTTGTGATCTTATAAATCCCCTTGTCGCTTATGCTTAACCAAAACTTCAGCGCTGCTTGCAGTCCCTGGTAAGTCCATGCCGTCATTTGACATTCTGCTCTTATAGCTTGTAACATACTTGAAGGAGGTAACTATAGCATACGCTTTACACAGATGCTTTCTTTTGTCTCCCAATTTAATTTCCCTGAGAGTGTTAGAACTTCCACCCCATATTGAAACTGGGGACGTACCATGGCATTAAAAGGAGAAATAACCGTCTGGAGGGAAGGACCTCCATATTTGCTACTAAATTGTTTAGATCCCCAGACCGATGATAAAGCTTTATGTTTTAGGGCTTCAGTATGATCTTTCCATCTCAAGTCAAACCACATGCCTAGATATTTATATTTTTTTACCCTCTCTAGTTTTCCACCTCCTAACAGGTAAGCAAAATCACTCTTCACTTTCCCCATAGACATAATTTTTGTTTTTTCCAAATTTACTACCATTTTCTTCCTTTGGCAAGAAGAGTGGAACACCTCTAATTTCCTTTTTAGACCTAACTCCGTCATATCCATTATTACTAAATCGTCAGCAGATAATAGGCAGGAAACATGTGCGCCATCCATTTTTGGGTTTGGCCTTTAACCTCCTGCAGCAACCCAGACAACTCCGACAGAAATAATGGTGCCAACATACAACCTTGGCGCAAACCATTCTTTATGGGGATCTTTTTTGACAGTGAACCACTCGTGTCTAAAATTACTTGGGCCCAATTTTCTGAGTGCAGACCCTGAAGGAGATATAATAAATCCAAATCAATCCCTAACTGTCCTAGCATGTCCCATAGCAATTTCCAAATTAAATGCGGCGCGAAAATCCACAAAACAACAGAACAGGCTTCCTCGCATTTCCATTGATTGTTTTGCTAAAGACCACAAACTAAAGCAATGGTCGATGGTCGAGTGCCCTTCCTTAAATCCACCTTGTTCTACAGGTATCAAATCATTTTTCTATGGCCATTCTTTAATTAACCCCAGCAATATCTTTGTGAATACCTTTTCACCCACGTCTAATAAACTTATCAGCCAATAGTTTTTTGGTTGTATTGGGTCCTCCTTTTTATGGATCGGTCTTATCATGGCACCCTTACAATACTCTGGAAAACGACCATAATCAAGAATTTTACAAAACGTATCATGAAAAAATGCAGTCCACCAGCAATGTTTTTTTAAATTATTATAGCTGGGAGATAGTCTGGGCTGGCCGATTTAGTTAGTTGAAGTGCTACAATAGTTTCTTTAATTTTTTTGTGGGGCAAAAGCTAATCTCATATTCACAGTCGTCTTCCTGGTGAACTATATCTTTCCTCAGCATCAATACCATTATATACAGTAGACAGATAATTATACCAATCCTCTTCTCCAACCAAACACTGCATGGTTTCTGTTATTTTCCCCTCCCTTACCCACTGCCAGAAGCCCCTAATATTCTGTGTTCTTATCACTTAGATCATTGTGTCCCAATTTTTGCTAATATATTCCCGTTTCTTCTGTCTTATGATTGTTTTATAGCTCTGTTTTGCCTGACAGAGCTGTACTTCTGTGTCAATAGTGGGTCTTTTCCTAGATTCCCTTTCTAATCTTCGCACCTTTTGCCCTTCACACCTACATTCCCAATTAAACCATACTTTACTGTTATTAATCTTAAATGGTTCTCCTTTCATCTTTCATCTTTCCCACTTGTGGTGTTTTAAATTTAGTTTTTAGGCACTCCACCATTAACGCAATGCCCCTATTATAACCTTTAAACTTATTTCTTGGGTCTTCCTCCATTGTTAGGTATGGATAATTTAATATCAATTCACTGAGTGTTTCTAGACTGCTTTCTGTAAGGCGGGTTGTTATCCTACGAGGGTACTCAACTAGCGCTATCAGTGCCTTTTCTCTCAGATTTTTATTGGTTGACCGTCTTGTTAATCGAAGTGGCCAATGATCGCTGCCCTCTATATGCTCAACTTCAAAGTCCTGCACTTCTCCAAAGGACCAAGCATTGACAAAATCATAATCAATGGGGCAAATCTGGTTAACTATTCGAAAATTCTGGGTATTCCAGACTTTTCGAATAGGTGGGGAATAAGTGGGAAATAAGTGGGGACCACCCGAAAAGTATTCGGGTGGTCCTTCTTCATACGTCCATTTAGACAGAACATACCTAGGGATCCTAGGTTTCTTACCAAGGACAAATCACAGGCAGAACATTCTACATTTGGGAAGATGCTATTTGGAATTTGTGCAACAACCAGTAACTCCTTATACAATTTGTCAATACTATTGGGATCAAGTTTGTGGTTAAAATCTCCCAACATTAGGGTCAAGTATCCTGATTTACAAATACTGAATAATTCCAGATCTTCCTCAAACACACTCCACTGAATGTCATAATCATACATGTTCCCCGGTTGTATATATACATTCATTATTATTAACCGTTTGGCATCTCCAATTGTATTGTAGAGATCAACCTGGCCTGCCAATAGCCAATGACATTTAGTTTTTATTTCTATAAACTTATTCGCTATTCTTGTTGAAGCTAAGGTTATTAGGCCCCCTCATGGGCGACCTAACCTTTGCCGTGTTGCTCTCCTGAAGAGTCTCATAAAACCATCTACTGGATCAGGTTCATCGCACAACCAAGTTTCCTGGAAACACATTACATCACACTTTTCAAACTCTCCTTTAAATAAGCCTTGTTTTAAATGTTTTTTATAACCTCCCAAATTCCAGGAAAAAATCACATGGCTATGCGACGGGCTTAACTCCTAGTCCACGACACTCAATTTGCCCCTCCTATAATTATCACAAGGGTTTACAAGTGGCTCAAAACAATTCCTCCACTGTGGGTCATTATTTTCAGTATCTACAGTTACATTTAGACTGGCATTATTTCCATCCACACACCTTCTTCGATTGTTATTATATAATAAATTACACTGCACTTGATTATGGAACAGACCTGCATGACACGTAAGGACCCTCCCATCTTGAGTCTCGCGCCCTAACTCACTTTGCTGTACTAATCTTATACCCTCCTTCCCTTACTCCGCCTCTGCCTGCAGTACCAGACGTCTAATACATTCAGAGTAGAAGAGTGATTTAGTCACTTCTTTCCCCTCCGAGCTTAGTATAAATCCTATTTGCTTTATATCTTCTGACTCAATTTCACATAGACTTGGACACCGAGCCATAACTTCTAGAAAGCGGGTACGATTCAGAGGCTTTATCTTTCTGCGCCTTTTCTTCCCAATCTCTCTCCCCCAGGGTTCCAGATAGATCCACCTACATTTACTTCTGCTAGGGCTCTCCGACTCCCTCTTTCCCTCAGGACCTTTAGGTAACAACGAAGTCCCGCTCTTTGCTGGGCAAAAAAAAGGGTTGGCTAATTCCCTACTTCTTGCTAATCTCTTAATAATATTCTCTCCCTCTAAACCACTACTTTCCTCTCTTTCTTCTATTTCTTCCATTACTTCCATCTCCACTGCCGTTCAATGGGTAACTTTCTTTTTCCTCGCTGGCTAACTTCTCTGTAGGGTACGCTAGGTACTTTTTGTAATGTTGCCCCTTGCTCTAGGGCTACTACTTCCCACCCTTGGTCTTGATCTGTCCTTGAGGTATTCGCCTGGGCTACCTGGGCTATCTTTCCCTCTCTCCCTACTGATGTTTTCCTCCCAGTGTTTCTTTCCTTACTTTGCTTCCTACTTTGGAGTTTATAGTAACAACTGTTGAACCCATAACCCTTTCTCCCCCTTCTACGATTCCTCTTTATCACCAGCATTGGTTGTTTGGAAACATATACTGTCGGTTGGTCTAATGTCTGTATTTTGTCTGTTTCCCCTCCTTCATTACTATGTTCCCGCGTATCATGGGTATCTGTTTCTCGATCCCTTTTTTCCAGCACAGGACGTACTAATGTTGGCATACTGCTATTAATACATTTGAACTCTGCTGTTATCTCTTGTAATTGATTTTGATGTACTTTCTTCAGAATATTGTTTGCAGTCAGCACTTCCAAGATTGCCTGCAAAGTCTTTTGCATTAGGAACATTACGTCTAGTAGTGACTCAGCTGGTACGGCAGTAGTATCCAAAACAGATGCAGATTGTTTGCCCAAAATAGGTGACAACAATATATCTAACTTTTTACTACCTTGAGCAACACTCCCCCTCGGGCCCCCCCCACAAAAACCTACCCCCTTTCCAAAGCCAACGGTATCATCTCCTCACAATTTATACTATCCCTTACTTGGGATGAAATGCAGGGGGATGAAGATTGCCTGGGCACCAGCAAACCCTTACGCCCACCATCCTCCTCTGACCTCCTCTCCAGTAACAAGTCCTCCGTTTGTAATGAGTCTGAGATAGGGAACTCATTCCTCCTAAATTGTTTGTTTTCACTCTGATTGGCATCAAACATAGTACTCCCGTCTGATAACTGTAACTGTGACGTGTGGTGAGTTTTCTTAAAGTATCGCCCCACAAATTCTCTGATTGATGCTCCGAGAGGGGTTCCTGAGGATCTTTTGTAGTTATCCCTAACAGCTCTATCAGCTCTATTATCTCTCGAAGTGTCCTCCTGTCCAGACGACTGAACTACTTCCCCCCCCCTTCTTCTTCTTGATTTCCAATCGATAACCCTAGAGACGGGTATTCATCCATAAACTCCTTTACCTTGGGGCATGATTTTAATCCCTTCTTTTCGCCACCACGTGATCCCGCCTTACTCCCCGGCATACTGTGTGCTATAGATACTATGGGGCTCATTACGACCTTGGCGGTAGACCGCCACAGCTATTATGACACACATTTCGGAATCCGCCGAAATTCAGACACCCACACAAGTCCGCCACACCAAAGGTCAGCGAGAAACATGCGGAAAAAATCCTCCACCTCCACGCCAACAGAAACACGCCCATGCTATTACGACCCACGAGTCCACGTGGCGGTCTTTCAACCGCGGTATTCCATTGGCGGTACACACCGCAGCTCCAAAACACAGCCACATTGGACATTTCAAAATACACACACCTGATACACATACACACACCACTCCCACACACCCAATACAATATAAAACACACACCCACATCACACACAAAACCCTACGACCAGAATTTCTGAGAGAAGGCCAGAGAGAAACAGCACAGAATAGAGAACCCCATCACACAGAGGCACACTACAAAATCACCCACACAACACCCACGCACAAAACACCACATACCACTACACTCACCACACTCATCAACACATACACCACCCCACACATCACACACACCACCCCATGGCACGCCAAAGACACCCCCGCTTCTCTGAGGAGGAGCTCAGGGTCATGGTCGAGGAAATCCTATGGGTAGAGCCACAGCTATTTGGATCACAGGTACAGCACACATCAATAGCCAGGAAGATGGAGCTATGGCAAAGAATAGTCGACAGGGTCAACGCTGTGGGACAGCACCCAAGAAATAGGGAGGACATCAGGAAGAGGTGGAACGACCTACGGGGGAAGGTGCGTTCCACGGTATCCAGGCACCACATTGCGGTACAGCGGACTGGCGGCGGACCCACACCTCTTCCCCCACAACTAACAACATGGGAGGAGCAAGTCTTGTCCATCTTGCATCCTGAGGGCCTCGCAGGAGTTGTTGGAGGAACGGACACTGGTAAGTCAAATTTCAACTATCATATCCCCCACCCTACCTGCATGCTATCACACACCCCCACCCTCACACCCTCCCCTATCACTCCAAATCCTCACCTATATACCCATGACACCAACCACCCATCCCAACCCCAAAACCTGCATGACCTAACTAAGCATGGATACCCATCACTAAAGCATGCCCACTGCACAGACCCACAACACCCCCCAACTATCACCACACAAGCCCCCACACAGGAATGCCTGCACTGGGGTACACGCACACCCAAACATTGCACATCTTCGAACACACACATGCAATAATCATGTACTCATACCCCCGCAGGAACCCGAAGGAATGTCACCACACCAGAGGGTCCAGACAACACCACTCCACCCCCAGAAGAGGCCCACAGTGACGACAGCAGCTCTGCCCCACTGGATCTTGATGACCAGCCCGGACTATCGTGGGCCTCAGGACAGTCGGTTCCCCTTGCCCAGCCACAGCCCAACACCGAACTGCCACCCTCTGGGAACACCAGCACAGCACCCACCCAGCGGGCCCAAACCTCCCTACCCAGGACAGGTCAATCAGTGGTGTGTCCACCACTACAGGGCACCCAGGTGAACCCACCACCCCAACAACAACAGGGACCTGGGGGCAGTGGTAGTGGGCACACGGTCCAGGGGACGGAGGCACAGGAACACAGGGGAACTGGGAGGGCTGCTGTGTGACAGAGGGAGGACAGGCCAAGGGAACCTACTCTCAACGAGGCCCTCTCCTCCATCATGGGAGCATACCACCACTCCCAGGATATGATGGCAACGGTACTGGCCAAGTTGCAGGAGACACTGCGTCTGCAGGAGGAACAGTATTTGGGGTTCAGGGAGGAGCTCAGGACCATCGGCTCCACCCTGGGCACCATTGTAGGGGTGCTGACGGACATTCAAAAGACCTTGAGGGACACAGTGGCACTCCAAGGGGCCCCTGACACTAGCCACAACGATGAAATGCCCACCACCTCCGCCGGCGCTAGTGGACAGGAGGCACCGCCACAGGACCAAAACACCAGCACCCCATCCCCTGCAGACGGACCACCACCACGCAAGCGGGCCCTGAGATCCAGGAACAGGACAGAGCAAGATGGCAAGACCCCCGCCAGGAAATAAGACCACCCTGATCGTCCTCCCACTGTCCCACTTTGTTACCCTGTCCAAATCGGAACTGCCCCAGCTCCACTTCCAATGGCCAGATGTGCAATGTACCTGTGAGACTAATAGACTGGACTCTGCCATGGACATTCCTCCACCATCACCCATCCCCATTTCACAACCCCCCTTCATTGTTATGCACTTAAATAAACACCCTTGAAACACTAATAAAACTGGAGTCAGTCAATGATTGTGAACTTTGTATTGTCAATTACAGTGTTAAAAAAGGTTACCCATTGGAAGGCCAACATACCAATGTCACACATCACAAGCCTTTCAAGGGTGCAAGCTGTTGACACGTAGGTTACCACAATAGTGAAACTGAAATGGAAGGGGACAACTCAGTTAACAAATAGGGAGTGAAATGTAGGTACAGGATAGAGGTAGACGTGTGAAAGTTAATAATATGTGAAACATGAAAATTTACTCACCTGTGTCTCACTGAAAATATTGCTGTATGACTGACTCCCTGTTTTAGTTTTCATCTTCATCAGCTTCCTCCTCATCACTGTCCACAGGCTCCCCAGGCGCCCCCGCTGCAACAACACCGTCATCTGGATCATCCTCCTGCAGAAAAGGCACCTGGCGTCGCAATGCCAAGTTATGGAGCATGGAGCAGGCGATGATGATGTCGCACACCTTCTTCGGTGAGTAGAATAGGGATCCACCAGTCATATGGAGGCACCTGAACCTGGCCTTCAGGAGGCCGAAGGTCCGCTCGATCACCCTCCTAGTCCGCCCATGGGCCTCATTGTACCGTTCCTCTGCCCTGGTCCTGGGATTCCTCACTCGGGTCAATAGCCATGACAGGTTGGGGTAACCAGAGTCCCCCAATAGCCATACACGGTGTCTCTGGAGTTGACCCATCATATCAGGGATGCTGCTCTTCCGCAGGATGTAGGCATCATGCACAGAGCCAGGGAACATAGCATTTACCTGCGAGATGTACTGGTCTGCCAAACAGACCATCTGGACATTCATGGAATGATAACTCTTCCTGTTCCTGTACACCTGTTCATTCCTGCGGGGGGGGGACCAGAGCTACATGGGTCCCATCAATGGCACCTATGACATTGGGGATATGTCCAAGGGCATAGAAATCACCTTTCACTGTAGGCAAATCCTCCACCTCAGGGAAAATGATGTATCTCCTTACGTGTTTCAGCAGGGCAGACAACACTCTGGACAAGACGTTGGAAAACATAGGCTGGGACATCCCTGATGCCATGGCCACTGTTGTCTGAAAAGACCCACTTGCAAGGAAATGCAGCACTGACAGCACCTGCACGTCAGGGGTGATTCCAGTCGGATGGCGGTTTGGTGACATCAGGTCTGGCTCCAACTGGGTACATAGTTCCTGGATTGTGGCACGGTCAAACCGGTAGGTCACGATGACATGTCGCTCTTCCATTGTCAACAGGTCCACCAGCGGTCGGTACACCGGCGGAATCCGCCATCTTCCAATATGTCCGAACTGACGGTGCCTAAGAAGGACAACAGCGAAGAAACTGTCAGCATTCCTCCAGGTATGTACCCACAGTCACACACAAGACTACAACAGACAATTAACCCATCCGGGAAAGGTTTTGAGTGTAGGCCTCGGTATGTGTGACGCAGTAGTAATTGAAGCCATGTGGGCCCCTGAAATGGCGGCTGCCTGACCTCTAAACTTGGACAATGGGATTGTGGGGTAACTGCCCTGGTGTTGGACACCGTCGCGGTAGGCATTGGTTAACATTGGACCCTACGGGTCCCAGGAGCCAATGAACAGGTGCGCCGCCGGTGATGATGCGCACCGCCGCGGACGTCACTGCCGCGGACGTCACCACCATTTTCTATCTCTTCAATCACTAGATACCTGACCTTCGACAGGAGAGGACCTACACTGCTAGTGCTGCTGTGACCTCGGTCTGGAAGCGACGATGGCTGCTGCGTCTGGGGAAAGGGCCCTTGCCTTCACTGCACAGGAGTTGGAGAAACTTGTGGATGGGGTCCTCCCCCAGTACACGCTACTCTACGGTCCTCCAGACCAACAGGTTAGTACACAGGGAGCACGTTGGATGGGCTAGGCTTGGGTGGAGAGGGCTGGGTGGATGAGGGAAGGGGGCAGAGTACATAGAACAGTTATGCATGGGGATGAATGGGCCACAGGGATGGAGTTGGGAGGGGGCCAATCACAACGACGGTGCAGTAGGTAATGACTGTCCTCTTTCCTTGTGCATGTCATGTAGGTAAGCGCCCACCAGAAGAGGGACATTTGGCGTGCCATCGCCAAGGAAGTCTGGACCCTGGGGGCCCACCAGAGACGGGGCACCCACTGCCGTAAGAGATGGGAGGACATTCGCCGCTGCAGCAAGAAGACGGCGGAGGCTCAGCTGGGGATGCCCGTCGCACCATGACCCCCCTGATGTTCCGGATCCTGGCGGTGGCCTACCCGGAGTTGGATGGGCACTTAAGGACATCACAGCAGACACAAGGGGGTGAGTACTACCTCATCATATGGACTTTGCGTGCAGTGGAGGTGTCTGGGTGGGGGTGGTGGGTTGTGGGTGTCCCTAGGCCAGGGCGAGTTAGGTAGGCAAGGCCCCTCCATTATGTAGGCCATGTGGCACTCTACCCCAGCTAAATACAGAGGGAAGATGATGTATAGTTGCCCCTTTGCCATCCATGTGGGCAGGTTACTACCATTGCCATGTAGGCCATATCCCAGAAATAGCATGTGCAGAGATCAGGAGCACGGCGTAATGCATGGGGCTGCTGCGTCTGTCTTGTCCGCCAACGGTAGCGGTATGCCATGCACTAAAACTCTCTTTCTTCTGTCTCCCCCCTTTTCCTGCTCTCCCTGTCCTTTTGTACATCAGCATCAACAGGCGGAGGTACAGTGGCACCGGAGCACGAGGGAGCTGCATCCCACATGGCCATGGAGAGCCACACCACAGACTCTGAATTCACCAGTGGGACGGAGGGCGAGGGGAGTTTCACGTCGGCCACCAGATCACCAACCAGCGACACGGACTCCCCTGTGGTGGCGGCACCATCTGTGCGCCCCACTTCTACAGGTACAGCCGCCACCTCCCCTACCAGCACCGCCCTCCCAGCAGCCCCTCAGCGTGTGTCCCGTGCCCGCTCATCCAGGAGGGTGGGCATCACCTTCGCCCCAGGCACCTCAGGCCCTGCCCCAGTCACCCCTGCTGCCCTCAGTGAGGAGGCCATTGACCTCCTCAGGTCACTCACTGTTGGGCAGTCTACCATTGTGAATGCCATCCAGGGTGTAGAACGAGAGTTGAAACACGGTAATGCATTCCTGGAAGGCATTCATTCTGATCAGGCTGTCCTTCAGCGAACCCTGCAATCTCTGGCTTCAGCACTGATGGCAGCCATTGTCCCTGTGTCCAGCCTCCCCCCTCCAACCTCCTCCACCCAGACCCAATCCCCTGTACCCCAGCCCATCCCAAGCACACCTACAGACCAGCAGGCACACAAGTCAACACCCAAAAGTAGCTCAAGCAAACATAGGCACCACACACACCACAGGCACTCACACAAGCATCAGACCCATACAGACACAGCAACATCCACTGTCTCCACTGTGTCCCCCTCCTCCTCTTCTCCCTCTTCCCTCCCAGTGTCGTCTACACACACACCTGCATGCACCACATCTACAGGCACTAGGACTCGCACCAGAACACCCAGCACCACAAGCCGCTCACCTGCACTCACCACCTCCACTGCCATTTACACGTCCCCTGTGTCCTCTCCCAGTGTGTCTGTGACGCCCCCTCCCAAAGTACACAAACACCGGCAATCACTCACCCAACTTCCATCCACCTCACGACAGCCTCCAGTACCTGCACCTGCACCCAAAACACCTAAAGTGACACCTCCTACAACCACCTCCTCTACCTCCTCTCCCAGTCCCCCTCCAACTACCCATCCCAGTGTTCGTCAGAAACTGTCCCTCTGTCAAATTGACCTGTTTGCCCCCAACCCCCCCTCCAGTTCATCAGTCCCGTCGTAGCGCCTCAGCCAAAAAGCCTCCAGTACCAGTGGTGCGTGTTCCAGGTTTTTGGAGTGCACCGTCCACCAGGGCAGGCAGTAGGACCTGGAGCCAAGGCACTGTCAGCCCACCCCCTGTAAAGGCACCGAAATTGGAGAGTGGACGACGGGACCATGTCAAGACTCCTGGTGGGACAACAAGTGAAATGGAATCGAAGGCGATTGGTGAGTCAGCTGTAACTCCAAAGAAGGTGGGGAAGGTTCTGAGGAAGTCTGCCCAGCCTGTTGTGAGTGTCACGGCGGAGAAGTGCGCCATCATTTCCGGCGGTCCAGACACAACCGCCAGCACCGTCGTTACTGGTCAGGAGACCACCGCCAGAGTCATTGCCCAGGAGGGCCCAAGTATCGTTACTGGTCAGGAGAGCACCGCCAGAGTCAGTGCCCAGGAGGGCTCAAGTATCGTTACTGGTCAGGAGACCACCGCCAGAGTCATTGCCCAGGAGGGCCCAAGTATCGTTACTGGTCAGGAGACCACCGCCGGAGTCAGTGCCCAGGAGGGACCAGGATCCCACAGCCCCGCTGGGCGATGATGGAACGTCATGCCACACCCCAATGTCCAGTGTGGAGTTCGTCATGCCACACCACAATGTCCAGTGTGGAGTTCGTCATGCCACACACCATTGTCCAGTGTGGAGTTCGTCATGCCACACCCCAATGTCCAGTGTGGAGTTCGTCATGCCACACCCCAATGTCCAGTGTGGAGTTCGTCATGCCACACACCAATGTCAGTATCTGAACCGCCATCTCAGGCTACCGCTGAACAGTCCATAGCCAGCCATGGCAAAGCACCGCTGAACAAGGCCAAGACCGCCATGGCAAAGCACAGCTGAACAGTCCATAGCCAGCCATGGCAAAGGACCGCTGAACAAGGCCAAGACCGCCATGGTGAAGACCGCTGAACATTCCATAGCCAGCCATGGCAAAGCACAGCTGAACAAGGCCAAGACCACCATGGTGAAGACTGCTGAACAGTCCATAGCCAGCCATGTCAAAGCACCGCTGAACGAGGCCAAGACCGCCATGGCAAAGCACCACTGAACAGTCCATAGCCAGCCATGGCAAAGCACCGCTGAACAAGGCCAAGACCGCCATGGTGAAGACCGCTGAACAGTCCATAGCCAGCCATGGCAAAGCACCGCTGACTAAGGCCAAGACCGCCATGGTGAAGACCGCTGGTCAGGGCAAACACCGTGTGGGTATGAATAGGCTGCCACATCAGGCATCCTTCTCCCATGTGCAGCTGGGACAGTGACAGGACAGGAACTTTCACGGGGAGACTCATCCAGTCTGGCCACCAGTCCCACCCAGTACCAGTTGAGAACTGCATCTACTTGAGTCAATGTGGCTTTGCACTCCCCAGGATGGTCCAGTGGGCAACCCACCCACTGTAAATACTTGACAGTATGGCTTTGCACTCCCCAGGATGGCACAGTGGGCAAGCCACCCACTGTAGAGACTTGAGAGACCGTGGCTTTGCACTCCCCAGGATGGCACAGTGGGCAAGCCACCCACTGTAGAGGCTTGAGAGACTGTGGCTTTGCACTCCCCAGGATGGTCCAGTGGGCAACCCACCCACTGTAAAGACTTGAGAGACTGTGGCTTTGCACTCCCCAGGATGGCACAGTGGGCAAGCCACCCACTGTAGAGACTTGAGAGACTGTGGCTATGCACTCAAACACCTACTCACAAACCCACTCAGACAATCATGCATCCAGTCACAGACCTACTCATATAGTCAAACATCCGCTCACACATTCACTCAGGGACTCATGTACTCATTCACAGACCCATTCAAACACTCACGCACCCATCATAGACCCATGAAGACACTCATGCACCCTCTCACAGACCCACTCACGCATCCACTCAGAGACCCTCTCAGACACTGACGCACTCACTCACAGACCTACTCAGGCATTCATGAATCCAATCACAGACCCACTCAGGGAGTCATACAACCACCACTCACAGACCCACTCAGACACTAATGCAGCCACGCACAGACCTACTCAGCCACTCACACACCCACTCACAGTTCCACTCAGACACTCAAGTACCCACTCACAGACCTAGTCAGACACTGACACACCCACTCACAGACCCACTCACACACTCACAGACCCACTCAGATGCTCACTCACAGGCCCACTTAGACCCTCACAAACCCACTCACATACCCACTCAGACCCTCACACACCCAATCACAGACCCACTCAGATACTCATGCACCCACTCACAGACCCACTCAGACACTCACTCACAGACCTGCTCAGACCCTCATACACCCACTCACAGACCTATTCAGACTCTTACTCACAGACCCACTCAGACCCTTATACACCCAGTAACAGACCCACTCAGACCCTCACCCACCCACTCACAGACCCACTCCAACACTGATGCACCCAGTCACAGGTTCACTCAGACACTGACATACCCACTCTCAGACCCACTCAGACACACACTCACAGTCCCACTCAGACACTCATGCACGTATCCACAAACCCACTCAGACAGTCATGCATCCACTCAAACATCCACTCAGAGACTCATGTACTCATTGACAGACCCATTCAAACACTTACGTACCCACTCATAGACCCACGTAGACACTCATGCACCCATTCACAAACCCACTCAGACATTCAGGCACCCACTCACAGACCCCCTCAGACATTCATGAACCCACTCACACACCCAATCAAAGACCCACTCAGACACTGACCCACCCACTCACAGACCCACTCAGACACTGCTGCACCCACTCACAGACTCACTCAGACACTCTTGCACCTACTCACAAATCCACTCAGACACTTACGCCCCTACTCACAGACCTACTCAGATAGTCATGCATACACTCACAGACACACTCAGAAAGTCATACAACCACTCACAGACCCACCCCGGCACTAATGCAACCACTCTCAGACCTACTCAGACACTCACATACCCACTCAGAGTTCCAATCAGACCTTCACGTCCCCTCTCACAGACCCACTCAGACCCTCCCGCACCCACTTAAAAACCTACTCAGACACTGACACATCAGCACACAGACCCACTTAGACTCATGTACCAACTTACAGACCTATTCAGATACTGACTCACAGACCCACTCAGACCCTCATGCATCCACTAACAGACCCACTCAGACTCTCACGCACCCACTCACAGACCCACTCTGACACTGATGCACCCAGTTACAGATCCACTCAGACACTGACACACCCACTCACAGACCCACTCAGACCCTCATGCACTAACTCACAAAGCCATTCAGACACTGACACAACCACCCACAGACCCACTCACACACTCATCCACACAGTCACAGACCCACTCAGACACTCACGCACCTACTCACAAACCCACTCAGACAGTCATGCATCCATTCACAGACCTGCTCAAAGAGTCATGCATCCACTCACACATCCACTCAGAGACTCCTGTACTCATTCACAGACCCATTCATACTCTCATGCACCCACTCATAGACCCATGTTGACACTCATACACCCACTCACAGACCCACTCAGACATTGAGGCAGTCACTCACAGACCCTCTCAGACATTCATGCACCCACTCACAGATCCACTCACACACCCACTCAGAGACCTACCCAGGAAGTCATGCATCCACTCACCGACACACTCAGAGTCATACAAGCACTCACAGACCCACTCAGACACTAACACAGCCACTCACATACCTATTCAGACACTCACACATCCACTCACAGACCCACTCAGACACTCATGCACCCACTCAGAGATCCACTCAGATGCTCACTCACAGACCCACTGAGATCCTCATGCACCCACTAACAGACCCACTCAGACCCTCACCCACCCACTCACAGACCCACTCTGACACTGATGCACCCAGTCACAGTTTCACTCAGACACTGACACACCCACTCACCGACCCAATGAAAGACTCATGCACCTACTCACAGACCCACTCATACACTAACACACCCACTCACAGACCCACTCAGACACTGACGCACCAACTCACAGACCTACTCAGACCCTCATGCACTGACTCACAGAGCCACTTAGACACTGATGCAACCACTCACAGACCCACTCAGACACTAATACACACACTCACAGACCGACTCAGGCACTCAAGCACCTCCTCACAAACACACTCAGACAATCATGCATCCACTCACAGACCTACACATATAGTCAGGCATCCACTCACACATCCACTCAGAGACTCATGCACCCACTCAAAGACATACTTAAATACTCACACACCCACAAACAGACCCACTCACTTAACCAAGCAGCCACTCAAACAGCCAGTCACTCATCCATACAGCCACTTACACAGCCAGTCATTCACTCATACAGCCATTCAGACACCCACTCACTCACCCATACAGTCACTTACTTATGCACTCAGCCATACAGTCACTTACTCAACCACTCACCCATCAATACAGCCACTCACACACCCACACACTCACCAATATAGTCACTCACACAGCCACTCACTCACCCACACAGCTACTCACATACCTACTTATACACCCATACAGACACTCACACACCCATACAGGCACTCAGACACCCACTCGTACATGCATACACACAGTCACACAGCCACTCACATATGTCAGAAATAGTATCACTTATTAGTAGTATAGAAAGTATACTACTTTAACTTTTGTAGGTCCTTGGTATTTGTGCTTAACACTCGTAAACTTTTAGAAAATACTCAAACTTACTTGATGATGTCATGAGTGATGTAATTTTAATGTCATTGATGATGTCATCAGTGATGTCACTGACAATGTCATGAGTGATGTAACATGTGAGGTCATAAGCAGTGAATTGCGGGGCCGTAAATTATAGTTAGCTGAGGTAACTATAGCTTCTGAATTTCACTGGCTTTGTACAAGTGAAATGTGAGCCTAACTATAGTATTCCTGTAGCCTTTAGTTTTTTCAGTGAATATATTAGTATTCCGATGACATTACAGAGGAATCTTGACTTACTAAATGCCAACTGGGGCTTTACTGATGGGAAATTGGTACTGCATATTTCATGGTTTATGGACCTCCACTAATATCAGAATTCCCATTATTACATTGAGGATGCACTGGGGATATGTATCCCTATGGGCAACTGTTCATCTTATCTATTATTCCTCATTAGTTTAACACTTGCCCACTTGGGCCCCATAAGTATATTTACCTATAAAGATGGTACATGATGGAAGCATGCAGACGTATGTGTTCACTGGTATATACAAATCCATGTTTTCCTTGATCCCACAAAATCTGTTACATATATTTGAGTAATAAGTGTGACCATCTCAGTCAGTCATAAATTATTTTATTTGGCTTAAAACTTAAAAGTATAAAAACAATAAAATGTACACAATTTATTATAAAATCCTATACATAAACAGTCAATTATACAAAGTTCATTTAAAAAGAAAATTCCCTATTACATAATCCATTCACATACAAAATTCATAATTCATTCTAATTCTTATTGACAAACTCTACTTACATGATTCGTTAAATTATTTCAACCTTCAACCAATTTCATTTCCTGCTAATTCTTTAAAAGACGGTGTGCTAACCAAATTATCCCACACACAATTCTAATGGAACACAGATCCTTACAATGACATAAAGTGCAATTTCCAATTTAAAGTGCTCTATGTTTTACTTCACGCCTCTTTAATACATGGCAAATTTTCCATATTACCATCAACCAATATAATTTTTTTAAATAATCTATTTGCACCATTTCAAACTCTTCATTCGCCTTTACTCCCTACGTCAGTGGTTCCCAGCCTGTGGTCCGGGGACCCCTGGGGGTCCGCGAAGCATTCTCAGGGGGTCCGCGACTGCTTAGAAAATGAAAAAATATTAACAAATATTGACAAATTAGGTCCCCAGCTTCCAGTAATGACTCAGGCGGGGGTCCCCGGATTCCAATGATGATTTAGTGGGGGTCCCTGGGTTCCATTAATGTTAAAACAGGGGTCCACATAAACCAAAAGGTTGTGAACCACTGCCCTACGTTATACCCAGCACTATAAGTTAAGACCCTCTTAATCCTATAAAAAAGTGGCCTAGCGCACAAGTTACATTAAAAAAACTCATGTGTATTAGTAGCCTAAGCACTTGATCCCGATTAATAATATTATATTCCTTAAGAACTGGTTTTTAAAACTTTTTACGCACCTCTAAAAACCAAAAGCAGTCCAAAAGTAGGTGTTGTGTGCTAAATTTCTGTTGTAAGCCACATGTACATTAGCCCTGAGTATCCTTGAGAAATGATTTTGCTTTAGAGTCTCTATAACCTGGGTTCAGCCCAATTCGGAATTTTAACACTGAGTCCCTTAGTCTTGGGTTAGGTAGAGCCTCTATATAGGGGAAATTTTCCGGGTTCCTCCAACCCCCTACCATAGCCTGATTTGAGATTTTACACTCTAAATACTTCAGGTCTATTTCTCTTGCCCTTTCCTTCACTATTGTTCGTAAATTTTGTTTTGGGATCTGTGCACTGCGCCACTGATTGCCGGGTAAGCATAAGAGAACGCAAATCTTCTCTAACCGCCCTCTCACTTGTAACGCCCAATACAATTAGCTTGTTGTTATTTCTTTTTTTACACAATCCTGCGATCTTACAAATCCCCTCATCTCTTATGCTTAACCAAAACTTCAGTGCTGCTTGCAGTCCCTGGTAAGTCCATGCCGTCATTTGACATTCTGCTCTTATAGCTTGTAACATACTTGAAGGAGGTAACGATAGCATACGCTTTACACAGATGCTTTCTTCTGTCTCCCAATTTAATTTCCCTCAGAGTGTTAGAACTTCCACCCCATATTGAAACTGGGGACGTACCATGGCAATAAAAGGAGAAATAACCGGCTGGAGGGAAGGACCTCCATATTTGCTACTAAATTGTTTCGATCCCCAGACCGATGATAAAGCTTTAGTATGATCAGTATGATCTTTCCATCTCAAGTCAAACCACATGCCTAGATATTTATAATTTTTTACCCTCTCTAGTTTTCCACCTCCTAACAGGTAAGCAAGATCATTCTTCACTTTCCCCATAGACATAACTTTAGTTTTTTCCAAATTTACTACCATTTTTTTCCTTTGGCAACAAGAGTGAATCCTTTGTAGACCTAACTCCGTCATATCCATTATCACTAAATCGTCAGCAGATAATAGGCAGGAAACATGTGCGCCATCCATTTTTGGGCTTTGGCCTTTAACCTCCTGCAGCAACCCAGACAAGTCCAACAGAAATAATGGTGCCAACATACAACCTTGGCACAAACCATTCTTTATGGGGATCTTTTTTGACAGTGAACCACTCGTGTCTAAAATTACTTGGACCCAATTTTCTGAGTGCAGACCCTGAAGGAGATATAATAAACCCAAATCAATACCTCACTGTCCTAGCATGTCCCATAGCAATTTCCAAATTAAATGCGGCGCGAAAATCCACAAAACAACAGAACAGGCTTCCTCGCATTTCCATTGAGTTTTTTGCTAAACACCACAAACTAAAGCAGTGGTCGATGGCCGAGTGCCCTTCCTTAAATCCACCTTGTTCTACAGGTATCAAATAATTTTCCTCTGGCCATTCTTTAATTAACCCCAGCAATATCTTTGTGAATACCTTTTCACCCACGTCTAATAAACTTATCAGCCAATAGTTTTTTGGTTGTATTGGGTCCTCCTTTTTATGGATCGGTCTTATCATTGCACCCTTCCAATTCTCTGGAAAACGACCATAATCAAGAATTTTACAAAACGTATCATGAAAACATGTAGTCCACCAGCAATGTTTTTTTTAATTATTATAGCTGGGAGATAGTCAGGGCCGGCCGCTTTAGTTAGTTTAAGTGCTACAATAGTTTCTTTTATTTTTTTGTGGGGCAAAAGCTAATCTCATATTCACAGTCGTCTTCCTGGTGAACCATATCCTTCCTCAGCATCAATACCATTATATACAGTAGACAGATAATTATACCAATCCTCTTCTCCAACCAAACACCGCATGGTTTCTGTTATTTTCCCCTCCCTTACCCATTGCCAGAAGCCCCTAATATTCTGTGTTCTTATCACTTCGATCATTGTGTCCCAATTTTTGCTAATATATTCCCGTTTCTTCTGTCTTATGATTGTTTTATAGCTCTGTTTTGCCTGACAGAGCTGTACTTCTGTGTCAATAGTGGGTCTTTTCCTAGATTCCCTTTCTAATTTTCGCACCTTTTGCTCTTTACACTCACATTCCAAATTAAACCATTCTTTACTGTTATTAATCTTAAATGGTTCTCCTTTCATCTCTCATCTTTCCCACTTGTGGTGTTTTAAATTTAGTTTTTAGGCAGTCCACCATTAATGCAATGCCCCTATTATAACCTTTAAACTTATTTCTTGGGTCTTCCTCCATTGTAATGTTTGGATAATTTACTATCAATTCACTGAGTGCTTCTAGACTGCTTTCTGTAAGGCGGGTTGTTATCCTACGAGGGTACTCAACTAGCGCTATCAATGCCTTTTCTCTCAGATTTTTATTGGTTGACCGTATTGTTAATCGAAGTGGCCAATGATCGCTGCCCTCTATAGGCTCAACTTCAAAGTCCTGCACTTCTCCAAAGGACCAAGCATTGACAAAGCATAATCAATGGGGCAAATCTGGTTGCCTATTTGAAAAGTCTGTTTTGCCGGGTGGTCCATCTTCATACGTCCATTTAGACAGAACCTACCTAGGGATCCTAAGGTTCTTACCAAGGACAAATCACACGCAGAACATTCTACATTTGGGAAGATGCTATTTGGAATTTGTGCAACAACCATTAGCTCCTTATACAATTTGTCAATACTATTGGGATCAAGTTTGTGGTTAAAATCTTCCAACATTAGGGTCAAGTATCCTGATTTACAAATACTTAATAATTCCAGATCTTCCTCAAACAGACCCAACTGAATGTCATAATCATACATATTCCCCGGTTGTATATATACATTAATTATTATTAACCGTTTGGCACCTCCAATTGTATTGTAGAGATCAACCTGGCCTGCCAATAGCCAATGACATTTAGTTTTTATTTCTATAAACTTATTTGCTATTCTTGTTGAAGCTAAGGTTATTAGGCCCCCTAATGGGTGACCTAACCCTTGCTGTGTTGCTCCCCTGAAGAGTCTCATAAAACCATCTACTGGATCAGGTTCGTCGCACAACCAAGTTTCCTGGAAACACATTACATCACACTTTTCAAACTCTCCTTTAAATAAGCCTTGTTTTTAATGTTTTTTATAACCTCCCAAATTCCAGGAAAAAATCAAATGGCTATGCGACGGGCTTAACTCCTAGTCCACGACACTCAATTCGCCCCTCCTATAATTATCACAAGGGTTTACAAGGGGCTCAAAACAATTCCTCCACTGTGGGTCATTATTTTCAGTAACTACAGTTACACTTAGACTGCCATTATTTCCATCCACACACCTTCTTTGATTGTTATTATATAATAAATTACACTGCACTTAATTATGGAACAGACCTGCATGACACGTAAGGACCCTCCCATCTTGAGTCTCGCGCCCTAACTCACTTTGCTGTACTAATCTTATACCCTCCTTCCCTTACTCCGCCTCTGCTTGCAGTACCAGACGTCTAATACATTCAGAGTTGAAGAGTGATTTAGTCACTTCTTCCCCCTCCGAGCTTAGTATAAATCCTATTTGCTTTATATCTTCTGACTCAGTTTCACTTAGACTTGGACACCGGGCCATAACTTCTAGAAAGCAGGTACAATTCAGAGGCTTTAACTTTCTGCGCCTTTTCTTCCCAATGTCTCTTCCCCAGGGTTCCAGATAGATCCACCTACATTTACTTCTGCTAGGGCTCTCCCACTCCCTCTTTCCCTCAGGACCTTTAGGTGACAATGAAGTCCCGCTCTTTGCTGGGCAAAAAAAAGGGTTGGCTAATTCCCTACTTCTTGCTAATCTCTTAATATTATTCTCTCCCTCTAAACCACTACTTTCCTCTCTTTCTTCTATTTCTTCCATTACTTCCATCTCCACTGCTGTTCAATGGGTAACTTTCTTTATTTTTCCTCACTGGCTAACTTCTCTGTAGGGTACGCTAGGTACTTTTTGTAATGTTGCCCCTTGCTCTAGGGCTACTACTTCCCACCCTTGGCCTCGATCTGTCCTTGAGGTATTCGCCTGGGCTACCTGGGCTATCTTTCCCTCTCTCCCTACTGATGTTTTCCTACCAGTGTTTCTTTGCTTACTTTGCTTCTTACATTGGAGTTTATAGTAACAACTGTTGAACCCATAACCCTTTCTCCCCCTTCTACGATTCCTCTTTATCACCAGCATTGGTTGTCTGGAAACATATACTGACGGTTGGTCTAATGTCTGTATTTTGTCTGTTTCCCCTCCTTCATTACTATGTTCCCGGGTATCATGGGTATCTGTTTCTCGATCCCTTTTTTCCAGCACAGGACGTACTAATGTTGGCATACTGCTATTAATACATTTTAGCTCTGCTCTTATCTCTTGTAATTGATTTTTACGTACTTTCTTCAGACTATTGTTTGCAGTCAGCACTTCCAAGATTGCCTGCAAAGTCTTTTGCATTAGGAACATTACGTCTAGTAGTGACTCAGCTGGTACGGCAGTAGTATCCAAAACAGATGCAGATTGTTTGCCCAAAATAGGTGACAACAATATATCTAACTTTTTACTACCTTCAGCAACACTCCCCCCCACGGGCCCCCCCCCACAAAAACCTCCCTCCTTTCCAAAGTCAACAGTATCATCTCCTCACAATTTATACTATCCCTTACTTGGGATGAAATGCAGGGGGATGAAGATTGCCTGGGCACCAGCAAACCCTTACACCCACCATCCTCCTCTGACCTCCTCTCCAGTAACAAGTCCTCCATTTGTAATGAGTCTGAGATCGGGAAGTCATTCCTCCTAAATTGTTTGTTTTCACTCTGATTGGCATCAAACATAGTACTCCTGTCTGATACCTGTAACTGTGACGTGTGGTGAGGTTTTTTAAAGTATCGCCCCACAAATTCTCTGATTGATGCTCCGAGAGGGGTTCCTGAGGATCTTTCATAGTTATCCCTAACAGCTCTATCAGCTCTATTATCTCTCCAAGTGTCCTCCTGTCCAGACGACTGAAGTACTTTCCCCCCCTCCTTCTTCTTCTTGATTTGCAACCGATAAGCCTAGACACGGGTATTCATCCATAAACTCCTTTACCTTGGGGCATGATTTTAACCCCTTCTTTTCGCCACCACGTGATCCCGCCTTACTCCCCGGCATACTGTGTCCTATAGATACTATGGGGGTCATTACAACATTGGCGGTAAAAGCTGCTTACCGCCGTGCAGAAGACCGCCAATACACCGCGGCGGGAGACCGCCACAGCTATTATGACACACATCACGGAATCTGCCGAAATTCAGACACCCACACAAGTCCGCCACACCAAAGGTCAGCGATAAATATGCGGAAACAAATCCTCCACCTCCACGCCAACAGAAACACGCCCATGCTATTACGACCCACGAATCCACGCGGCGGTCTTTCAACCGCGGTATTCCATTGGCGGTCACACCGCCGCACTCAAAATACACACACATCTACAAAACAACGCCACATTGGACAATTACAAATCCACAAACCTGATACACATACACACACCACTCCCACACACCCAACACCATATAAAACACACACCCACATCACCCACAAACCCCTATGACCACAAATTAGAGACAAAGGCCAGAGAGAGACAGCATAGAATAGATAACACCATCACACAGAGGCACACTACACCTTCACCCACACAACATCCACGCACAAAACACCACATACCACTGCACTCACCACACTCATCAACACATACACCACCCCACACATCACACACAACACCCCATGTCACGCCAAAGACACCCCCGCTTCTCCGGAGCTCAGGGTCATGGTGGAGGAAATCATCAGGGTAGAGCCACAGCTATTTGGCTCACAGGTACAGTACACATCCATAGCCAGGAAGATGGAGCTATGGCAAAGAATAGTCGACAGGGTCAACGCTGTGGGACAGCACCCAAGAAATAGGGAGGACATCAGGAAGAGGTGGAACGACCTACGGGGGAAGGTGCGTTCCACGGTATCCAGACACCACATCGCGGTACAGCGGACTGGCGGCGGACCCCCACCTCCTCCCCCACAACTAACAATATGGGAGGAGCAAGTCTTGTCCATCTTGCATCCTGAGGGCCTCGCAGGAGTCGTTGGAGGAACGGACACTGGTAAGTCTAATCTTCACTATCATATCCCCCACCCTACCTGCATGCTATCACACACCCCCACCCTCACACCCTCCCCTATCACCCTAACTCCTCACTAATCTACCCATAACACCAACCACCCATCCCAACCCCAAGACCTGCATGACACAACTAAGCATGGATACCCCTCACTAAAGCATGCCCACTGCACAGACCCACAACACCCCCCAACCATCACCACAGAAGCCCCCACACAGGAATGCCTGCACTGGGGTTCACGCACACCCTACCAGTGCACACCATGTAACACACACATGCAATAATCATGTACTTATACCCCTGCAGGAACCCGAAGGAACGTCACCACACCAGAGGGTCCAGACAACACCACTCCACCCCCAGAAGAGGCCCAAAGTGACGACAGCAGCTCTGCCCTACTGGATCTTGATGACCAGCCCAGACCATCGTGGGCCTCAGGACAGTCGGTTCCCCTTGCCCAGCCACAGCCCAACACCGAGCTTCCACCCTCTGGTAACCCCAGCACAGCACCCACCCAGTGGGCCCATACCTCCCTACCCAGGACAGGTCAATCAGCGGTGTGTCCACCACTACAGGGCACCCAGGCTAACCCACCACCCCAACAACAACAGGGACCTGGGGGCAGTGGTAGTGGGCACACGGTCCAGGGGACGGAGGCACAGGAACACAGGGGAACTGGGAGGGCTGCTGTGCGACAGAGGGAGGACAGGCCAAGGGAACCCACTCTCCACGAGGCCCTATCCTCCATCATGGGAGCATACCACCACTCCCAGGAGACGATGGCAACGGTCCTGGACAAGTTGCAGGAGACCCTGCGTCTGCAGGAGGAGCAGTATTTGGGGTTCAGGGAGGAGCTCAGGACCATCGGCTCCGCCCTGGGCACCATCGTAGGGGTGCTGACGGACATTCAAAAGACCTTGAGGGACACAGTGGCACTCCAAGGGGCCCCTGACACTAGCCAGGACGATGAAGTGCCCACCACCTCCGCCGGCGCTAGTGGACAGGACGCCCAGCCACAGGACCACCACACCAGCACCCCACCCCCTGCAGACGGACAACCACCACGAAAGCGGGCCCTGAGATCCAGGAACAGGACAGAGCAAGATGGCAAGACCCCCGCCAGGAAATAAGACCACCCTAATTGTCCCCCCACTGTCCCACTTTGTTACCCTGTCCAGATTGGAACTGCCCCAGCTCCCCTTCCATTGGCCAGATGTGCAATGTACCTGTGAGACTAATAGACTGGACTCTGCCATGGACATTCTTCCACCATGACCTCTCCCCATTTCACAACCCCCCTATATTTTTATGCACTTTAAGAAACACCCTTGAAACCTCAATAATATTGGAGTCAGTCAATGATTGTGAACTTTGTATTGTCAATTACAGTGTTAAAAAAGGTTACCCATTGGAAGGTCAACATACCAATGTCACACATCACAAGCCTTTCAAGGGTGCAAGCTGTTGACATGTAGGTTACCACATTACTGAAACTGAAATGGAAGGGGACAACTCAGTTACCAAATAGGGAGTGAAATGTAGGTAGAGGATAGAGGTAGACGTGTGAAATGTAATATAATGTGAAACATGAAATTGTACTCACCTGTGTCTCATTGAAAATATTGCTGTATGACTGACTCCCTGTTGTCGTTTTCATCTTCATCAGCTTCCTCCTCATCACTGTCCACAGGCTCCACAGGCTCCACAGGCTCCCTGTTGTCGTTTTCATCTTCATCAGCTTCCTCCTCATCACTGTCCAGAGGCTCCACAGGCTCACCCGCTGCAACAACACCGTCATCTGGATCATCCTCCTGCAGAAAAGGCACCTGGAGTCGCAATGCCAAGTTATGCAGCATGGAGCAGGTGATGATGATGTTGCACACCTTCTTCGGTGAGTAGAATAGGGACCCACCTGTCATATGGAGGCACCTGAACCTGGCCTTCAGGAGGCCGAAGGTACGCTCGATCACCCTCCTAGTCCGCCCATGGGCCTCATTGTACCATTCCTCTGCCCTGGTCCTGGGATTCCTCACTGGGGTCAGTAGCCAGGACAGGTTGGGGTAACCAGAGTCCCCCAATAGCCATACTCGGTGCCTCTGGAGTTCACCCATCATATCAGGGATGCTGCTATTCCGCAGGATGTAGGCGTCATGCACTGAGCCAGGGAACATTGCATTTACCTGCGAGATGTACTGGTCTGCCAAACAGACCATCTGGACATTCATCGAATGATAACTCTTCCTGTTCCTGTACACCTGTTCATTCCTGCAGGGGGACCAGAGCTACATGGGTCCCATCAATGGCACCTATGACGTTGGGGATATGTCCAAGGGCATAGAAGTCACCTTTCACTGTAGGCAAATCCGCCACCTCAGGGAAAATGATGTATCTCCTTACGTGTTTCAGCAGGGCAAACAACACTCTGGACAACACGTTGGAAAACATAGGCTGGGACATCCCTGATGCCATGGCCACTGTTGTCTGAAAAGACCCACTTGCAAAGAAATGGAGCACTGACAGCACCTGCAAGTCAGGGGGGATTCCAGTCGGATGGCGGATTGGTGACATCAGGTCTGGCTTCAAATGGGTACATAGTTCCCGGATTGTGGCACGGTCAAACCGGTAGGTCACGATGACATGTCACTCTTCCATTGTCAACAGGTCTACCAGCGGTCGGTACACCGGCGGATTCCGCCATCTTCCAATATGTCCCAACTGACGGTGCCTAAGAAGGGCAACAGTGAAAAAACTGTCAGCATTCCTCCAGGTATGTACCCACAGTCACACACAAGACTACACCAGACAATTAACCCATCCGTGAAAGGTTTTGAGTGTAGGCCTCAGTATGTGTGACGCAGTAGTAATTGAAGCCATGTGGGCCCCTGAAATGGCAGCTGCCTGACCTCTAAACTGGGACAATGGAATTGTGGGGTAACTGCACTGGCGTTGGACACCGTCGCGGTAGGCGGTCGTAGAGCGCGGCGCAATGCTGCATTGGTTAGCATTGGATCCTATGGGTCCCAGGAGCCAATGAACAGGTGCGCTGGCGGTGATGATGCGCACCGCCGCGGACGTCACCGCCGCGGATGTCACCACCATTTTCTATCTCTTCAAACACTAGATACCTGACCTTCGACAGGAGAGGACCTACACTGCTAGTGCTGCTGTGATCTCGGTCTGAAAGCGACGATGGCTGCTGCGTCTGGGGAAAGGGCCCCTGCCTTCACTGCACAGGAGTTGGAGAAACTTGTGGATGGGGTCCTCCCCCAGTATACGCTACTCTACGGTCCTCCAGACCAACAGGTTAGTACACAGGGAGAACGTTGTATGGGCTAGGCCTGGGTGGAGAGGGCTGGGTGGATGAGGGAAGGGGGCAGAGTACATAGAACAGTCATGCATGGGGATGAATGGGCCACAGGGATAGAGTTGGGAGGGGGCCAATTACAACGACGGTGCTGTAGGTAATGACTGTTCCTCTTTCCTTGTGCATGTCATGTAGGTCAGCGCCCACCAGAAGAGGGACATTTGGCGTGCCATCGCCAAGGAAGTCCGGACCCTGGGGTCCCACCAGAGACGGGGCACCCACTGCCGGAAGAGATGGGAGGACATTCGCCGCTGAAGCAAGAAAACAGCGGAGGCTCAGCTGGGGATGGCCTCCCAGCGTGGGAGGGGTGCCCGTCGCACCATGACCCCCCTGATGTTCCGGATCCTGGCGGTGGCCTACCTGGATGGGCGCTTAAGGACATCACAGCAGACACAAGGGGGTGAGTACAACCTCATCCTATGGACTTTGCGTGCAGTGGAGCTGTCTGGGTGGGGGTGGTGGGCTGTGGGTGTCCCTAGGCCAGGGCGAGTTAGGTATGCAAGGCCCCTCCGTTATGTTGGCCATGTGGCACTCTACCCCAGCAAAAAAAAAAGGCAAATTGATGTATAGTTGCCCCTTTGCCATCCATGTGGGCAGATTTCTACCATTGCCATGTAGGCCACATCCCAGAAATTGAATGTGCAGAAGGCAGGAGCACGGCGTAATGCAGGGGGCTGCTACGTTTGTCTTGTCCGCCAACGGTAGCGGTATGCCATGCACTAAAACTCTCTTTCTTCTGTCTACACCCTTTTTCTGCTCTCCCTGTCCTTCTGTACATCAGCATCAACAGGCGGAGGTACAGTGGCACTGGAGCACGAGGGAGCTACATCCCACATGGCCATGGAGGGCCACACCACAGACTCTGAATTCACCAGTGGGACGGAGGGCGAGGGGAGCTTCACGTCGGCCACAGGATCACCAAACAGCGACACGGACTCGTCCGCCGATGGGAGCTCCCCTGTGGTGGCGGCACCATCTGTGCGCTCCACTTCTACAGGTACAGCCGCCACCTCCCCTACCAGCACCGCCCTCCCAGCAGCCCCTCAGCGTTTGCCCCGTGCCCGCTCACCCAGGAGGGTGGGCATCACCTTCGCCCCAGGCACCTCAGGCCCTGCCCCAGTCACACCTGCTGCCCTCAGTGAGGAGGCCATTGACCTCCTCAGGTCACTCACTGTTGGGCAGTCTACCATTGTGAATGCCATCCAGGGTGTAGAGCGAGAGTTGAAACACGGTAATGCATTCCTGGAAGGCGTTCATTCTGGTCAGGCTGTCCTTCAGCGAACCCTGCAATCTCTGGCCTCAGCACTGATGGCAGCCATTCCCCTGTACCCCAGCCCATCCCAAGCACACCTACAGACCAGCATGCACACAAGTCAACACACACAAGTAGCTCAAGCAAACATAGGCACCACATACACCACAGGCCCTCACACAAGCATCAGACCCATACAGACACAGCAACATCCACTGTCTCCACTGTGTCCCCCTCCTCCTCTTCTCCCTCCTCCCTCCCAGTGTCGTCTACACACACACCTGCATGCACCACATCTACAGGCACTAGGACTCGCACCAGGACACCCAGCACCACAAGCCGCTCACCTGCACTCACCACCTCTACTGCCATATACACGTCCCCTGTGTCCTCTCCCAGTGTGTCTGTGATGCCCCCTCCCAAAGTACACAAACGCCGGCAATCACTCACCCAACATCCATCCACCTCACGACAGCCTCCAGTACCTGCACCCAAAACAGCTAAAGTGACACCTCCTACAACCACCTCCTCTTCCTCCACTCCCAGAGCCCCTCCAGCTACCCATCCCAGTGTACGTCAGAAACTGTCCCTATGTCAAATTGACCTTTTTGCCCCCACCCCCCCCTCCAATTCATCAGTCCCGTGGTAGCGCCTCAGCCAAAAAGCCTCCAGTACCAGTGGTGCGTGTACCAGGTTTTTGGAGTGCCCCGTCCACCAGGGCAGGCAGTAGGACCCGGAGCCAAGGCACTGTCAGCCCACCCCCTGTAAAGGCTCCGAAATTGGAGAGTGCACGACGGGACCGTGTCAAGACTCCTGGTGGGACAAACAGTGAAATGGGATCCAAGGCGATTGGTGAGTCATCTGTAACTCAAAAGAAGGTGGGGAAGGTCCCGAGGAAGTCTCCCCAACCTGTTGTGAGTGTCACGGCGGAGAAGTGCGCCATCATTTCCGGCGGTCCAGACACAACCGCCAGCACCGTCGTCACTGGTCCAGAGACCACCGCCAGAGTCATAGCCCAGGAGGGCCCAAGTATCGTTACTGGTCAGGAGACCACCGCCAGAGTCATAGCCCAGGAGCGCCCAAGTATCGTTACTGGTCAGGAGACCCCCGCCAGAGTCATAGCCCAGGAGGGCCCAAGTATCGTTACTGGTCAGGAGACCACCGCCACCGGCGGAGTCACAGCCCAGGAGGGCTCAAGTATCGTAACTGGTCAGGAGACCACCGCCAGAGTCATAGCCCAGGAGGGCCCAAGTATTGTTACTGGTCAGGAGACCACCGCCAGAGTCATAGCCCAGGAGGGCCCAAGTATCGTTACTGGTCAGGAGACCACCGCCACTGCCGGACTCACAGCCCATGAGGGTCCAGAATCCCACAGCCCCGCTGGGCAATGATGGAACGTCAAGCCACACACCAACGTCCAGTTTGGAGTTCGTCATGCCACACACCAACGTCCAGTGTGGAGTTCGTCATGCCACACACCAATGTCCAGTGTGGAGTTCGTCATGCCACACACCAATGTCCAGTGTGGAGATCGTCATGCCACACACCAATGTCCAGTGTGGAGTTCGTCATGCCACACACCAATGTCCAGTGTGGAGATCGTCATGCCACACACCAATATCCGTACCAGAACCGCCATGGCAAAGCACCGCTGAACAAGGCCAAGACCGCCATTGTGAAGACCGCTGAACAGGGCAAAGACTGCCATGGCAAAGCACTGCTGAACAGTCCATAGCCAGCCATGGCAAAGCACCGCTGTACAAGGCCAAGACCCCCATGGTGAAGACCGCTGAACAGGGCAAAGACCGCCATGGTGAAGACCGCTGAACAGGGCAAAGACTGCCATGGCAAAGCACCGCTGTACAAGGCCAAGACCGCCATGGTGAAGACCGCTGAACAGGGCAAAGACCGCCATGGTGAAGACCGCTGAACAGGGCAAAGACTGCCATGGCAAAGCACCACTGAACAAGGCCAAGACCGCCATGGTGAAGACCGCTGAACAGGGCAAAGACTGCCATGGCAAAGCACCGCTGAACAGGGCAAAGACCATGTGGGTATGAATAGTCCGGCACATCAGGCATCGTTCTCCCATGTGCAGCTGGGACTGTGACAGGACATGTACTTTCACGGGGAGACTCATCCAGTCTGGGCACCAGTCCCACCCAGTACCAGTAGAGAACTGCATCTACTTGCGAAGATGTGTTTTTGCACTCCCCAGGATGGCACAGTGGGCAAGCCACCCACTGTAGAGACTTGAGAGACTGTGGCTTAGCACTCCCCAGGATGTAACAGTGGGCAAGCCACCCACTTGTGAGACTTGAGAGACTGTGGCTTTGCACTCCCCAGGATGGCACAATGGGCAACCCACCCACTGAAGTGACTTGAGAGACTGTGGCTTTGCACTCCCCAGGATGTAACAGTGGGCAAGCCCCCACTTGTTAGACTTGAGAGACTGTGGCTTTGCACTCCCCAGGATGGCACAGTGGGCAACCCACCCACTGAAGTGACTTGAGAGACTGTGGCTTTGCACTCCCCAGGATACATCAATGGGCATGGAGCCCCGTCGTGGATCTGGCTTCGCATTCATGTGGCTGAGGTGCCCCCCCTTCCCTTCCCCCTGAGGTGCCTGTAGTGTTTCTATCTGATGCCCCGGCAGTGTTCTCTCGGATTTTGGTCAGGTATCTATTGTGGGCGTCGCCCATGCATTTTTGGACTGTTGGTGCACGGACATTGTTGTGTACATCTCTGCACTACTTCTTGTATTGTACATTTATTTTTGACAGATTTCGTGATATATATATCCGTATATTTTTTAATGAGTAGTATATTGGCACAATACAAAGTTTGACCGCTATTCGCTTTGTCTTTGCATTCTTCCGGGGGGATTGTGGGTTATTACTGTGATTTTTGTGAATGCATTGGTGTGTATGTTGTAATATGCGAGGGTGGGAGTGGGGGTGTTTGGTGGGTGTCCCCGTAACTTTTGCCTCTCCCCACCCACGTGTCATAGGTGCTGTACTCACCGGTATGTTCTGCGCCTACGTCGCTGTTGGTCGTAGATGATTAGGAATGCAAGGGCAGGGAGTATTTGTAGTTCCGGATCCATGGTGTCCTCGTTCCTCGTGGGATGTGTTGAGGTGAGCGTTTTCCCATAGCAAAAGCTGTTTCCGCCGTGTTTTTATCCACGGTGAATCCGCCCCGGAAAAGGTGGCGGATTGGTGTGTTGTGATAGTGTGGGCGGTACATTGTCTTCCGCCTGTCTGTTGGCGGTGACCGCCGCGCTGTTTGTCTGTACCGCCGTGGCGGTCGATGTGTTAAAGTGGCTGTCTTAGTTGGCAGTTTCCGCCAGGGTCGTAATTCCCTTTTTTTGTCCGCCGGCCTGTTTGCGGTATTATCGCAGCTTTAACACTGTCCGCCAGGGTTGTAATGACCACTTATATGTGCTATAAGCAAGATACTATATATGTATCGAATAGTATATCACTCCTTAGGACGGTACACCTAGGACGATACTCCCCACGCAAAGACCACGCAAAGATCACAAAAGGATGCTCTGCTTAATCTTGCCGGACTGTTTGATACTTAGTTGAGCGTTTCAGGAGTTCATGCCGGGACATTATTTTAACTCTTCTTCTAATTCTTGGTAATTCCTGGTAAAGACACCACACACTCTACATCAAAAGCCAATTAAAATGGATTTTCCAAGGTTTACGTTTCTTAGTTCTTCAGTCCTTAAGTTCTTAGATAGCACACGGTAAACACACTGAGCACACGGAAAAGAGGGGGGCAAACCCCTGTGGGGGACAAGCAGCACTGGCCTAATACCAGCCACCTCTGCCCCACCACTGGGGAGAGCCGCAGCACTAGCTGCTTTCCTAATGGCTCTATTCAGGGGCCTCTCTTTGCTCTAGCTCTAAGTGCTATAGGTACATAAAACTTACAGGTCAATATAACCTGAGCACCACAGGCAACTACTGGACTACTGGACAGAGAGACAAACATAATTTGCCCAGGTTGAAGTATTTAATTACACCCCCATATTTTCAGAGCTTGTCCATGTGAGAGGGTAATAACTCCTCCAATAATGGTGGATTTAGTTGTTTAGGTCTTTTTCTGCACCTTGCTGCTTGGTGGGTACGGGATGCAGGGGGTACAGGGGCACAGTGGCAGAGAGGCCTTACTCAAGGCAAAGGTCATCCACTCCACGGGGGCCTTAGGGGGCCTCCAGTAGCAAGGCCACACTTGGGCCTCACCCAGTGACACCGCCGCCACTGCTTGTCGGCAACCCAGCAATCGGAACTTTGAACTTGAAGGACACACCAGATTCTACCGTGGCGCTGCGGGTGTCACTTCACTGGAGCAGCACGGCTGCAGCGCAGCGTGGTCAAACGGCTTCTCTGATGCCTTCTCCCCTGGCTCCTGGATCCAGCTTCAGCCGGGTCGCTTCTTGCAGACCCTCCGCTGGGCCGAAGAGCGACGGAGCTCGTGTGCACGCCGCCGCCCCCGAGACTCCTCCCAGCATCTCCGACTTCCAACTTCCGCAACCTCCTCACTTCCGTCCATCCATCTCACTCCCATCCAGACAAACCCAAAAATTCAATTTTCCAGATGTGACCATCTAAATATTGAATAGCAGGTATTAGAATTACTGTGAATTACACGGTTGTGATAGCACCAGGTGGAGTTGAGCACTAGGAGCAGGTCATATTGTGAAACAAACTGGAGGGGGTGTGGCAATAACTAACCTGGCCCTGCACTATCACGGAATATTTTGCCTCTATAGTACAGATTAGGCACGGAAAACATTATGATTGTTTTGCATTATGATTTGAATATTAAGGGGGTCATTCTGACCTCGGTGGTAAAAGGCGCTTACCGCCGGTCAGAAGACCGCCATAACACCGCCGCGGCCGCGATAAACCGCCACGGTCATTCTGAACCGCAACAGGCAAACCGCCAAAAACCCGACATCCACAAAAGTCCGCCACACCAACGGCCAGCGAAAAACTGGCGATGACCAAACCTCCACCGTCACGCCAACAGAAATACACCCATTCCATTCCGACCCACGAATCCACACGTCTTTCAACCGCGGTATTCCATTGGCGGTACACACCGCCGCGGTCAAAATACACACACACCTCCAAAACACTGCCACATTGGACATTTTTAAATACACACACCTGATACACATACAAACACCTCTCCCACACACCCAACACAATATAAAACACACACCCACATCACCCACAAACCCCTACGACCACCATTTATTGACTAAGGCCAGAGAGAGACACCACCAGCTAGTACAGAGCATTCACAGGCACATTACACCATCACTCACACAACATCCACGCACAAAACACGACACACCACCACACTCACCACACTCACCACACTCATCACCACAAACACCACCCCACACCTCATCCACACCACCCCATGGCACCCCAAAGACACCCCAGGTTTTCAGACGCTGAACTCAGGGGGAGGAAATAGTTCGGGTAGAGCCCCAGCTCTTCGGGACACAGGTGCAGCACACCACCATTGCCAGGAAGATGGAGCTATGGCAAAGAATAGTGGACAGGGTCAATGCTGTGGGTCAGCATCCACGAAATCGGGACGACATCAGGAAGCGGTGGAACGACCTACGGGGGAAGGTGCATTCCATGGTATCCAGACACAACATCGCGGTGCAGAAGACTGGCAGCGGACCCCCACCTCAACCCCCAGAATTTACAACATGGGAGGAACAGGTCTTGGCGATCCTGCATCCTGAGGGCCTCGCAGGAGTATCTGGAGGAATGGACTCTGGTAAGTCTAATCTCAACTACTTCATCCCCCCCCACCCACTGGTATGCCAAATCATACCCCCACCCTCCCTCCCCACCCCCATCACACATCCTCCTTGCTAATGTCTCACCATCACAACCCACCCATCCCAACACCAAGCCCTGCATGCGACCACAAACCATGGACACCCATCACCTAAGCATGCCAACTGCACAGAACCCATCCCCCCCCAAACCACCGTCACAACAGCCCCCACAAGGGAATGCCAGCACTGGGGTACACGGGCACCCACCCATTGCACGCTATGGCACACACAGAAGCAATAACCATACTCTTATACCCCTGCAGGACCCGAACGCCACGACACCGCCCAGGAGGGTCCAGAAATGTCCAACCCACCCCCAGAAGAGGCCCACAGTGATGACAGCAGCTCTGTCTCCCTGGACCCAGATGACCAGCCCGGCCCATCGGGGACTTCGGGACAGTCGGTTCCCCTCAGACAGCCACAGGCCACAGCAGACCTACCCCCCTCTGGGAACACCAGCACAGCACCCACCCAGCGGGCCCATGCCTCTGTCTCCAGGACACGTCAATCAGCGGTGTGTCCACCACTACAGGGCACCCAGGTTAACCCACCACCCCAACAACAACAGGGACCTGGGGGCAGTGGTAGTGGGCACACGGTCCAGGGGACAGAGGCCCAGGGAAACAGGGGAACTGGGAGGGCTACTGTGCGACAGGGGGGGACAGGCCCAGGGAACCCACTCTCCACGAGGCCCTATCCTCCATCATGGGAGCATACCACCACTCCCAGGAGACGATGGCGACGGTCCTGGCCAGGTTCCAGGAGATCCAGGTACTGCAGGAGGAACAGTTTATGGGGTTCAGGGAAGAACTCAGAAACCATCAGTTCCGCAATGGGCACCATCGTTGTGGCTCTCAATCAGATTGTCAGCACAATGCGGGACCATGTGGCACCACAAAGGGCCCCTGTCACTAGCATGGACCAAGAACAGGCTACCACCTCCGCCAGCGCTAGTGGACAGGAGGCCCCGACACAAGAACAACAGGCCACCAGAACCCCACCCCCTGCAGAAGGAGAACCACCCCGCAAGCGGTGCCTGAGATCTAGGAAGAAGACAGAGTAGGATGCCAAGACCCCCGCCAGGAAAGGATACCCCCTGATTGTCATCCCACTGTCCCACATTGTCACCCTGTCCAACCTTAAACTGCCCCTGCTCCACCTTCCACAGGCATACGGACAATGCACCTGTAAGACTGAAAATCTGGACTCTGCCATGGACATTCCTCCACCATCACCCATCACCGAATTGCAACTATTACCCAAAATTGAGCACTTTAATAAACATACTTATTGCACAAAAATAATCTAGAGTCTGCCTGTATTTTTGAACAAATGTATTACACAGAACCGTGCCAAAATGTCCAGTTACATTGTGATGACAACATACCACTGTCACACAGCTGTAGTCCATGGGGAAACAAAGCAGAGGTCACGGAGTGGGGCCCACATCTCTGAAATTGGAAGGGAAAGTCACAACTCAGTTAACATACACTGGGGGGAAACTCAGACAGTAGAGAAGCAGGAGACTTTAAGAAAATGTAAAATGCCGGTGTTGATTCTTACCTGTATGTCATTGAAAATACTGCTGTATTACTGTGTCCCTGTTGTCTGTGTCGTCCTCTTCGTCTTCCTCCTCTTCACTCTCCGCAGGCTCCACAGCTGCCACAACACCACCATCTGGACCATCCTCCTGCAGGAAAGGCACCTGGCGTCGCAAAGCCAGGTTGTGAAGCATACAGCAGGCCACGATGATATGGCACACCTTCTTTGGTGAGTACATTAGGGATCCACCTGTCATATGGAGGCACCTAAACCTGGCCTTCAGGAGCCCGAAGGTCCGCTCGATCACCCTCCTAGTACGCCCATGGGCCTCATTGTACCGTTCCTCTGCCCTTGTCCTGGGATTCCTCACTGGGGTCAGTAGCCATGACAGGTTGGGGTAACCAGAGTCACCAATTAGCCATACACGGTGTCTCTGAAGTAGTTCCATCACGTAAGGGATGCTGCTATTTCGCATGGTGTACGCGTCATGCACTGACCCAGGGAACTTGGCATTTACATGGGAGATGTACTGGTCAGCCAAACAGACCACCTGGACATTCATGGAATGATAACTTTTTCTGTTCCTGTACACCTGTTCACTCGTGCTGGGGGGGGACCAAAGCAACATGTGTCCCATCAATTGCACCAATGATGTTGGGAATATGTCCAAGCGCATAGAAATCACCCTTCACTGTAGCCAACTCGCCCACCTCAGGGAAAACAATGTAGCTCCGCATGTATTTCAGCAGGGCAGACAACACTGGACAACACCTTGGAAAACATAGGCTGAGACATCCCTGATGAAATGGCCACTGTTGTTTGAAATGACCCACTTGCCAAAAAATGGAGTACTGACAGAACCTGCACTAGAGGGGGGATCCCTGTGGGTTGGCGGATGGGTGACATCAGGTCTGGCTCCAGCTGGGCACACAGTTCCTGTATAGTGGCTCTGTCAAGCCTGTATGTCAGTATGACATGTCTTTCTTCCATTGTCGACAGGTCCACCAGCGGTCTGTACACAGTAAGATTCCTCCATCTCCTCGCAAGTCCCAGCGGACGGTGCCTAGGAAGGACAACATGGAGCACAGAGTCAATCAACCCACAGGTACGTTCCCACAGCTTGCACAGTACACGATTCTCAATGCATTGAATGGCTTGTGTGAGTGTTGATGCAAGGCCTAGGCATGTGTGACGCAGTAGAAATTAAGATATGGGGGCCCTTGAAATGGCGGCTGCCTGACCTGTGAAGTGCGACAGTGGGATGTGAGGTCAATGCGCTGGCGTGGCACACAGTGGCGTTAGGCGGTCGAAGACCGCGGCGCAAAGCCACATTGGTTAACAGTGAACCCTATGGGTTTCAGGAGCCAATGACGATGTGCGCCGGCGGTCGCGGTACGCCCCGCCGCGGTACGCACCGCCGCGGGCGTGACCGCCATTTTCTATCTGCTTAATCACTCGATACCTGATCATCCACAGGAGAGGACCTATACTGCAAGTGCTGCTGTGACCTCGGTCTGGAAGAGACAATGGCTGCTGCGACTGGGGAAAGGGCCCCTGCCTTCACTTCTGAAGAATTGGAGAAACACGTGGATGGGGTCCTCCCCCAGTATGCGCTACTCTACGGTCCTCCAGACCAACAGGTAAGTACACTGGGACCATGCTTTGTGGCCAATGCCTGGGTTGAGTGGGGTGAATGAAAGATGGTGGGGAGGGGAGCGAATGAGGCATGCATCAAACGACAGATGAGAGCATGTGCCACATGGCAAGGGTGGGGATGGGGGTCACTCACATCGAGCATGCAGAAGGTGATGATTTTTTATTTTCTCCCCCTGTACATGTCACATAGGTCAGCGCCCATCAGAAAATCGACATTTGGTGTGCCATCGCCAAGGACGTCCGGACCCTGGGGGTCCACAACAGACGGGGCACCCACTGCCAGAAGAGGTGGGAGGACATCCGCCGCGGGAGCAGGAAGACCGCGGAGGCTCTGCTGGGGATGGCCTCCCAACGTAGGAGGGGTGCCAGTCGTACCTTGACCCCCCTGATGTCCCGGATCCTGGCGGTGGCCTACCCAGATTTGGATGGGCGCGTGAGGACATCACAGCAGACACAAGGGGGTGAGTGCAAGCATATTCTGCTGATTTTGCGCACATTGGAGGTGTCTGGGTGGGGGAGGAGGGCTGTGGGTATCCCTAGGCCAGGGCGATTTCTGTAGGCTAGGCCCCTCTGTTAGGCATGGCCCTGTGCCCCCGCCCCCCACCTCTGTAGGGTGCCAAGTACAGGTATCCATGGCCCTGTGTCATCTATGTGTGCAGTTGTCGTCAATAGGCTTGTAGGCCATGTCCCACGGATTGCGTAGTGGACCCCAAGTGCGCGGCGTAGTGCAGGGGGCTTCTGTGTCTGTCTTGTCCGCCAACGGTAGCGGTAATCCATGCACTCAACATGTCTTTATTTCCCCCCCCCCTTTTTTGTGGTCTTCCTGTTCATGTGTGCATTAGCATCATCAGGCGGAGGAGAAGTGGCATCGGAGCACGAAGGAGCTGCATCTCACATGGCCATGGAGGGCCATGCAACTGACTCAGATTTCACCAGTGAGACGGAGGGCGAGGGGAGCTCCACAGCGGGGACACGTGGTGACCCCAGCAACACAGACACGTCCTCGGAAGGGAGCTCCCTTGTGGTGGCGGCAACATCCGTGCCCACCGCAACAACAGGTACAGCCGCCACCCAGCGCACCAGCTCCGCCCTCCCAGCAGCCCCTCAGCCTTCGCCCCGTGCCTGCTCACCCAGGAAGGTGGGCATCTCCTTCGCCCCAGGCACCTCAGGCCCTGCCCCAGTTACCCCTGCTGCCCTCAGTGAGGAGGTCATAGACCTCCTGAGGACGCTCATTGTTGGGCAGTCTACCCTTTTGAATGCCATCCAGGGTGTAGAAAGGGAGGTGCACAGGAGTAATGCATACCTGGAGGGCATTCATTCGGGTCAGGCTGCCCATCAGCGATCGTTCAACTCTCTGGCCTCAGCTCTGACGGCAGCCATTGTCCCTGTCTCCTGCCTCCCTCCTCCAACTTCCTCAACCCAGTCCCACTCCCCTGTACCTCTGCCTATCCCAGACACACCTACAGACCAGCCTGCACACACCTCAACACCCAAGGGAAGCTGATCCAGACATAAGCACCACACATCACACAAGCATTCACCCAAACAACATCCACATGCAGACATGCCAACAGCCACTGCCTCCTCTGTGTCCCCCTCCTCCTCGTGTCCCTCCTCCCTCCCTGTGACGTCTCCACTCACACTTGCATGCACCACATCTTCTGCCACTACGTCCATCACCAGCACACCCACCAGAACACTCCGCACACGTGCAGTCACCACCCCCACTACCATTTACACGTCCCCTGTGTCCTCTCCCAGTGTGTCTGTCACCCCCTCTTCCAAACCACACAAACGCAGTCAGCCACCCACCCAACAGCCATCCACCTCACGACAGCCTCCAGCACAAGCACCTGCACCCAAAGACACCAGACTTCACTCTCCTACAACCACATCCTCTTCCTCCACTCCCATACCCACTACAACTACCCATCCCTGTCTTTCTAAATTGATTTTCCTTTCCAACCTTGACCTCTTTCCAACAACTGACCCACCCCCTCCATCTCTTAAGACTCCAATCAGCACCTCAGCCACCACAAAACCTGGACCTACAAATACAAAAGTCCAAAGATTTTGGAGTCCACCACCTTCAAGGCCAGCTACTTCTGCCAGGAGTAAAGAGACGGCCAGCCCACCCCCTGAAAAAAAAGCCAAGAAAAGCAGTGCCCGGCGCCACAGGCCAAAGACAGCAGGCTCCAAATGCACTACCCTGGCACCGTCAGGGAGTGGGGTGCCACCTGGCACACCGCCAAAGGGAGGAAAGGGCCACAGACGAGCAGGGAAGGGTGGCAAGGGCAGCACGCCCGACAAGTCCGGCAGCAGGCGAGCTGCCCAGGAGGGCCCCACCAGCCCTATTCCAGGTGTGCAGGAGGACACCCACGGGCCCAGGACGGCAGCACAGGAGGGCCCCGCAAGCGAGAAGACAGATGTGCACGAAGGGCCCGGCAGCCACATGTCAGGTGGCGAGTGAAACCCATGTATTGGCCGGATCTGGTGACCTGGACACACATGTCAAGCACCGCTGAACAGGGCCCTTCAAGTCAAGAACCGCTGAACAGGGCACCGCCGTCTCAAGAACCGCTGAACAGGGCCCTTCAAGTCAAGCACCTCTGAACAGGGCCCTTCAAGTCAAGCACCGCTGAACAGGGCCCTTCAAGTCAAGAACCGCTGAACAGGGCACCGCCGTCTCAAGAACCGCTGAACAGGGCCCTTCAAGTCAAGCACCGTTGAACAGGGCCCTTCAAGTCAAGCACCGCTGAACAGGGCCCTTCAAGTCAAGCACCGCTGAACAGGGCCCTTCAAGTCAAGAACCGCTGAACAGGGCACCGCCGTCTCAAGAACCGCTGAACAGGGCCCTTCAAGTCAAGCACCGCTGAACAGGGCACCGCCGTCTCAAGAACCGCTGAACAGGGCCCTTCAAGTCAAGCACCGCTGAACAGGGCCCTTCAAGTCAAGCACCGCTGAACAGGGCCCTTCAAGTCAAGAACCGCTGAACAGGGCCCTTCAAGTCAAGCACCGCTGAACAGGGCACTGCCGTCTCAAGTACCGCTGAACAGGGCCCTTCAAGTCAAGAACCGCTGAACAGGGCCCTTCAAGTCAAGCACCGCTGAACAGGGCACCGCCGTCTCAAGAACCGCTGAACAGGGCCCTTCAAGTCAAGCACTGCTGAACAGGGCCCTTCAAGTCAAGAACCGCTGAACAGGGCCCTTCATGTCAAGCACCGCTCCGCTGGGCCCTTCATCTCAAGCACCGCTCCGCTGGGCCCTTCATCTCAAGCACCGCTCCGTTGGGCCCTTCATGTCAAGCACTGCTCCACTGGGCCCTTCATCTCAAGCAACGCTCCGCTTGGCCCTTCATGTCAAGCACCGCTCCGCTGGGCACCGCCGTCTCTGCACCGCTCCGCTGGGCCCTTCATCTCAAGTACCGCTCCGCTGGGCACCACCGTCTCTGCACCGCTCCGCTGGGCCCTTCATCTCAAGCACCGCTCCGCTGGGCCCTTCATCTCAAGCACCGCTCCGCTGGGCACCGCCGTCTCTGCACCGCTCCGTTGGGCCCTTCATCTCATGCACCGCTCCGCTGGGCCCTTCATGTCAAGCACCGCTCCGCTGGGCCCTTCATCTCAAGCACCGCTCCGTTGGGCCCTTCATCTCAAGCACCGCTCCGCTGGGCCCTTCATGTCAAGCACTGCTCCGCTGGGCCCTTCATCTCAAGCACCGCTCCGCTGGGCCCTTCATGTCAAGCACCGCTCCGCTGGGCACCGCCGTCTCTGCACCGCTCTGCTGGGCCCTTCATCTCAAGCACCGCTCCGCTGGGCCCTTCATCTCAAGCACCGCTCCGCTGGGCCCTTCATGTCAAGCACCGCTCCGCTGGGCCCTTCATCTCAAGCACCGCTCCGCTGGGCACCGCCGTCTCTGCACCGCTCCGCTGGGCCCTTCATCTCAAGCACCGCTCCGCTGGGCCCTTCATCTCAAGCACTGCTCCGCTGGGCACCGCCGTCTCTGCACCGCCGTCTCTGCACCGCTCCGCTGGGCCCTTCATCTCAAGCACCGCTCCGCTGGGCACCGCCGTCTCTGCACCGCTCCGCTGGGCACCGCCGTCTCAAGCACCGCTGGCCCATTGGCAGAAGGGGCAGGCCCGCATCTGTGTCGGGCAGGGCTGCACGAAGCACTCTGGGCACCATGCCTCCTCCAGAACCAGTGGAGTCTGTAATCCACTTGTGAGACTGCGGCTTTGCACTCCCCAGGATGGCACAGTGGGCAATCCACCCACTGTAGAGACTTGTGAGACTGTGGCTTTGCACTCCCCAGGATGGCACAGTGGGCAATCCACCCACTGTAGAGACTTGTGAGACTGTGGCTTTGCATTCCCCAGGATGGCACAGTGGGCAATCCACCCACTGTGGAGACTTGTGAGACTGTGGCTTTGCACTCCCCAGGATTGAACAGTGGCCATGGAGGCCCATCGTGGATCTGGCGTCGTGGACTCATCTGGCTGAGGTGCCCCCCCTTCCCTTCCCCCTGAGGTGCCTGTAGTTTTGCTATCTGATGCCCCTGCAGTGTTCTCTCCATTGGAGTCGGGTATACTGTGTGGGCTTTGCCCAGGTGTTTAGGCCCATTGGCCCACGAACAATGGCTGATACCCAATTTGGACAGGACAATTTACATATGTATATATAGTTATAGATGTTTGATATATTTTTTTACTTAGCCGTACAATATACTTCAAATTTCATGAACATTTTATTTTGTCTTTGCATTCTTCCGGGGGGTTTGGGGGTGTCACTCTGAGTTGTTGCTCTGCATTGATGTGTATGTAGTTGTGGGTGAGGGTGGGTGTGTCGCGTATGTGTGTCCCCGTAATTTTTTTCCTCCCCCCTCCCCTGTGTCGTAGGTGCAGTACTCACCGTTGTCTTCTGCGCCGGCGTTCATGCTCCTGGTAGAGGAGCAGGAAGACAATAGCTGGTAGGATGTGTAGTTCGGGTTCCATGCAGTCCAGATTCCTCGTGGAGTGTGTAGAGGTGAGCGTTTCCCATTCGTAATGGCTGTTTCCGCCGTGTTTTTATCGGCGGGGCTACCGCCTCGGAAAAGGTGGCGGATTGGTGGGTTGTGATAGGGTGGGCGGTACATTGTCTTCCTCCTGTCTGTTGGCGGTGACCGCCGCGCTGTTTGTTTGTCCCGCCGTGGCGGTCGGAGTGTTAAAGTGGCGGGCTCTGTTGGCGGTTTCCGCCAGGGTCAGAATTCAATTTTTTTTACCGCCTGCCTGTTGGCAGATTGGCCGCCGCTTTGACACCGACCGCCAGGGTTGGACTGACGCCCTAAGAGTCTAAATATGTGAATGAAGTAATTCACGTTAATCCCATCCAGTTTTTTTATCTGAAACAAGTTGCTTTGAAATACATGCTTTGATATTCATGCACTGAATTAAGATCTGCATTAATAGATTTTCATTAGTAAGAAGTTTTTTTTCTGTGATGTATTTTGAACTGATTCCCACGAACACTGCATTTACGATATACGTATTTTATAGTAATTGAGTCATTTCTTGGTTGTGTTGTGACATAGGGGGTCATGCGGCCGCACTCCCGCGGCCCCCATCACGACATCCCCGCTGGGCCGGCGGGGATGAGGCCGCAACATAGGAGCCGGCTCCTAATGGAGCCGGCGGTGTTGCGGCCGTGCGACGGGTGCAGTTGCACCGTTGCGCTTTTCACTGTCTGCTATGCAGACAGTGAAAAGCTGGCCGGGGCCCTGTTAGGGGGCCCCTGCACTGCCCATGCCAGTGGCAGTGGCCCCCAGGGGCCCCAGGACACCCCTTACTGCCAGCCTCTTCCTGGCGGTGCAAACCGCCAGAAACAGGCTGGCGGTAGGGATGTCATAATCCCCAGGGCAGCGCTGCTTGCAGCGCTGCCCTGGCGGATTATCACCGCTGGGGCTAAAACGGCGGGAAACCGCCGGCCCCAGCGGTGCGACCGCGGCGCTACCGCCGTGGTCGTAATAAGGGCCTCCGTACCGCCAGCCTGTTGTCGTAATGACCCCCATAATCTTTCCAGTATGACTTTTAATGTGTGATTGGCGTGCACTATTTAATTATGAAGGTGGATAGAACCCACACTTGAGAAAGGCTCTGTAAGCTGAAACGCGTTGATCATCCTTTTCACCGTGACGCGTGCCTGCCAGTTTCTTCTTTCACATACAGCATATATATATGCTGTATGTGAAATGAAGAAACTGGCTTTATATGATCCCACAAAGTCGGCAGTGATGGCGTGCACCTCACCATCACCCGTACCAGCTACGGAGTGAGGTGTGACAGCCAACACGCCCTGCGTGCACTCCTTACTCTCTTCACAAAGAAGAAATGGCACTCCCAACTCCGTGCTTTCCAAAATGGCACATTTTATTCAAAGCAACCAATCTTTGTCATGGCTATCATGCAATGCAAATCTACTCCATCTAGATCCTCACAATAGCCATAAACATTAATAACGGGCTACATTTGTAAAGGTACTTTAGCTCTCTGTGCAACAGCGCCCATCTTAAAATTGTAGTAGATACTCAATTTATGACATAATGGTATTACTTATGCCTGTCATCTCATTGCTTCTGCTCACTAATAGAAATTACCCTTTTTAAATGTTCTCATCTGAAAATAACATATTAACAAAATATCAACAAAATATCAACACACCTCCATGTTATTAATTTAGGCAAAATACACACACAACAGTAATATTGAAAATCCAAAACCCCACCATCAGTCAATCTCGCAGAACAGACAATTCAAACAAATATTCTCAATGCATCTTACTTATAAATTATGCCCCATTTGGGCTGATGCTCCCAATCAAAGGCCTCCTATATAATCATTTTATACATTCAATTAACTATTTTCTTCTCCCCCATTCTTTCTTGACAATTTCATCTTTAATTTCAGCAACTTGCTAACGATTGTCACTAGCATCTCTGCGGGTCCTGACGTGAACTGTAAAGAAAAAACAAATTAGATAAATTAAATAAAATTATTAAAAGTATAGCTAAAACTCTATTTATACTTTAGTACAAAAGAGCAACATGCACTAGCATTTCTCTATGTAAAGACATATAGGCCCTCATTACAACCCTGGCGGTCGGTGTTAAAGCAGCGGCAATACCACCAACAGGCCGGCGGTAGCAAAAATGGAATCATGACCACGGCGGAAACCGCCAACAGATACAGCCACTTTAACACTCTGACCACCAAGGCGGTAGCAACAAACACCACGGCGGTAACCGCCAACAGCCAGGCGGAAGACAATGTACCGCCCACCCCATTACAAACCGCCCATCCGCCAGCTTTTCTGGGGCGGTACCAATGCCATCAAAAGCACGGCGGAAACAGTACTTTGAAGGGAAACCACTCACCTCTCGACACTCAAGGAAGAACCAGGATGCCATGGAGCCCGAGCTGCATGTCTTACCCATGCTGGTGTTTCTGCTCATATATCAGGAGTACCAACGGCGGCGACGATGACCACGGTGAGTACTGCACCTAGCACATAGGAGATGGGGGAGGAAAAAGAGAGTGACACACACACGCAACACCCCACCCCCACAATCACCCCCAACACCATACACACAAACACATGCAACAACATTACATATACACCCCGTAACCCTCTGGATTAACGCAAGGACAAAAGTAATTGAGTCAAATGAGTGTTATATTAGAAATAGTTAGAAATACGTTAATAATTTGAAAGTATTTACAAAATATACAATATGTACAAAAGGCGGGACAATGTCCACTCAAAATGTCTGTGGCCAATTGGGTCAAAACACATAAGCCATGCTCACACTTGACTCCTGCCTCAATACGGAGAGAACACTGCAGGGTTCATCAGGTCGAAAACACACAGCCACCTCAGGGGGACGGGGAAGAGGGGCACCTCAGCTGGAGGATGGTACAACGCCACTGCTCCTTGAGGGGGCTCCATGCCCACTGCTTGGTCCTGGGGAGTGCAAAGCCACAGTCTCTCAAGTCTCTCAAGAGGGTGGGTTGCCCACTGCTTGGTCCTGGGGAGTGCAAAACCACAGTCTCTCAAGTGGGTGGTTTGCCCACTGCTTGGTCCTGGGTAGTGTAAAGCCAGAGTCTCTCAAGTCTCTCAAGTGGGTGGGTTGCCCACTGCTTGGTCCTGGGGAGTGCAAAGCCACAGTCTCTCAAGTCTCTCAAGTGGGTGGGTTGGCCACTGCTTGGTCCTGGGGAGTGCAAAGCCATAGTGTCTCAAGTCTCTCAATTGGGTGGGGTACCCACTGCTTGGTCCTGGGGAGTGCAAGGCCACAGTCTCTCAAGTGGGTGGTTTGCCCACTGCTTGGTCCTGGGGAGTGCAAAGCCACAATCTCTCTAGTGGCTGCCGGTTTCCCACTGGTTCTGGAGGGGGCTTGGTGCCCAGTGTGCTTCATCCTGCCAAGTATAGGGTGAGTGGATGCCTTCTTCCACTGGTTCTGGAGGGGGCTTGGTGCCCAGTGTGCTTCATCCTGCCAAGTATAGGGTGAGTGGATGCCTTCTTCCACTGGTTCTGGAGGGGGCTTGGTGCCCAGTGTGCTTCATCCTGCCAAGGATAGGGTGAGTGGATGCCTTCTTCCACTGGTTCTGGAGGGGGCTTGGTGCCCAGTGATGCAGCGCATGGGGTGTGCAAGGTCACAGTCACTCACCTGGGTGTCAGATCCACATGATTTTCTGTGGGCAGGATGCATGACACACCATGGATTCATGACTACAGTCCATCCGCCCAAAGGGACGGCTGTACAGTGTTTGCAGTGCCGGTGCAGGTGGGGGAGGCTCCAGCCCTTCCCCTCCAGCATAGGACGGCTGCCCACTGGTGCTTTCGACGGTGCAGGTGGCGGTGCTGGCCGCGGTGCAGCTGGTGGTGGTGGCGGCGGTGCAGGTGGCAGTGCTGCCAGTGGAGGGGGAAGGCTCCAGCCTTTCCCTTGCAGCCTCGGACGGCTGACCACTGGGGCTATTGCTGCTGGTGGCGGTGCTGCTTGCAGCGGTGCTTGCGACAGTGCAGGTGGTGGTGGCCGGGGTGCAGGTGGCGGTGCTGCCAGTGGAGGGGGGAGGCTCCAGCCCTTCTCCTGCAGCCTCGGACGGCTCCCCACTGGGTCTGCTGCTGCTGGTGGCAGTGCTGCTGTCCGCAGTGCAGGTGGCAGTGCTGGCCGCGGGGCAGCTGGCGGTGGTGGCCGCGGTGCAGGTGGCAGTGCTGGCTGTGGTGCAGGTGGCGGTTCTGCCAGTGAAGGGAGGAGGCTCCACCCCTTCCCCTGCAGCCTCGGACAGCTGAAGTGCCCTGGCTGGTGTTCTGTGCCCATTCCTGCCCTTGGCAGATGGTAGTGCCTCCTTGCTTCTGTCAGCTGGAGTCTTTGTCGTGGCCTTGCTGGCTGGCTATGCTTACATCACCTTGCTGGATGCTCTCCCCTTTTTGCCCTTTCCTGGTGGCGGAACCTTCTTGTCCATGGCAGGTGTTGGAGGCACACTGGCTGGCCTGATGGGTTACTCCTTAGAGACTCTCAGAGCTCCAGAAACCACAGCGGACGTGGAATTGGGGGCTGAGGTGCTGGGCTGGGTTCTGGCCACCCTAGCTCAAGGTGAAGGACGTGGGGGGGAGGTGTAGGGTATAGGTCAATGCTGGTGAGGAAAAGCTTCTTAGGGACACTGGGGCGGGAAGAGGGTGAAGGTTTGGGACTGGAGGAAGAGGGAGTGGTTGTAGGAGGTGTCAGTCTGCTACGTTTGGGTGCAGGTGCATGAGCTGGATGCTGTTGTGAGGTGGATGGCTGTTGGGTGGGTGTGTGTTTGTGTACTTTGGGAGGAGGCGTCACAGACACAGTGGGAGAGGACATAGGGGATGTGTGCATGGATGTGGGGGTGGTGACTGCCAGTGAGGGGCATGTAGTGATAGGCGTGCTGGTGATGGAGGGAGGTGGACGAGGAGGAGGAGGGGGGCACAGTGGAGGCAGTGTATGTTGGAGTGTCTGCTTCTGGATAGTGCTTGTGTGAGTGCCTGTGGGATGATGTGTGGTTCTTGTGTTTGCCTGAGCCACTTCTGTGTGTTGATTTGGGTGAATGCTGGTCTGAAGGTGTGCTTGAGATAGGTTGGGGTTGAGGGGATTGGGACTGGGTAGAGGAAGTTAGAGGGGGGATGCTGGAGACAGGGACAATGGCTGCCATCAGTGCTGGGGCCAGAGCCTGAAATGCTGTCTGTTGGGCCGCCACGTCAGAGTGAATGCCCTCCAGGTATGCATTTATTTGTTGCAAATGCCTATCGACACCCTGGATGGCATTTAGAATGGTTGACTGCCCAACAGTGAGAGATATCAGGAGGTCAATAGCCTCCTCACTGAGGGCAGCATGGCTGACTGGGGCAGGGCCTGAGGTGCCTGGGGCGAAGGAGCTAACCACCCTCCTGGGTGAGTGGGCACAGGAAACACGCTGAGGGACTGCTGGGAGGGCGGTGCTGGTATGGGGGTGGCGGCTGTACCTGTTGTTGGGATGGGCATAGAGGTGTCCGCCACCGCCAGGGAGCTTCCATCGGAGGAGTCGCTGTCTGTAGTGTCCCCTCCTGTCTCCGTTGTGGTGCTCCTCTCGCCCTCCGTCCCACTGGTGCCCTCACCGTTAGTGGATTCGGCCTCCAGGCCCATGTGGGATGCACTTCCCTCCGTTGCCGGTGCCTCTGCTCCTACGCCAGATGATGCTAATGCACACAAGGACAGGGTGACAAAACAAAAAGGGGTGGGAGAGACAGAGGATACACTTGGTCAATGCCAGCAACACTACTACCGTTGGCGTACACAACACACAGGGAGCAGCCCTATGCACTAGGCCATGCACTACCACTTACACAGCTAGTCATCAGCCTATGGGGTTCAATGCCTAATGCCATTCGCTGCACACCTGAAACCCACAGGACCCTGCCGAGTAGTAGATGCCCACTAACACTATTGGGGTAGGAGTGCTTCAGATCCTGCCCAACAAGGGACCTACCCTGCCAGTTTGCCCTGGGCTAGGGGCACCCACAGCCCACATCCCCCCCCAGGTAAAACCTTAACACGTGCAAAGTCATGAGTCTGAATCTGTACTCACCTCCTTGTGGCTGCTGTGATGCCTTCAAGTGCCCATCCAACTCTGGATAGGCCACCGCCAGGATGTGGAACATCAGGGGGTCAGGGTACAATGGGCACCCCTTCCTTGTTGGGAGGCCAGCCCCAGCTGGGCCTCCGTCATCTTCCTTGCCCAGCAGCGCAGGACCACCCAACGTTTGCAGCAGTTTTTGTTCCTCCTGTCAAAGACCCTCAGGGCCTTCACCTCCTTGGCGGTGGCACGCCAAATACCCTTTTTCTGATGGGCGCTGACCTGCAGGGTAATATGCATGAAAAAAAGGGGTTAGTAATACCGTCCGGGCTGTTACACTCAAGTCCCACAATATCCCACCCATCCCTTTACGCACAGACATTGACCACCAGACATGCAGTAAGGGAAGAAATGCATTTTTATTGCAACATATGTGTGAATATGACCCTATGCTCACCGTTTTCCACCTTAGAGTTCAACCGCTGAGGATGAATAGGAGATGGAGACATCCCCTGTGTCCAGACCCCTTGTGGACCTGGCGGCTATGGAGGACAGGCATATAATCCTTAGCTACAGACTTGATGGGGCCATAATCCAAGAACTGTGTGCCCAATTGGAGCCAGGCCTGATTTCAGCTATCCGCCACCCCTCAGGTATCCCCCCTCTAGTGCAGGTCCTGTCAGTGCTTCATTTCCTGGCAAATGGTTCCTTCCACACAACAGTGGCCATGGCACCAGAGATGTCTCAGCCAATGTTCTTCAACGTGTTGACCAGAGTGTTGTCTGCCCTGCTGAAACACATGTGCAGCTACATTGTATTCCCCCAGGTGGAGGATTTGGCCACAGTGAAAGCTGACTTTTATGCCCTAGGACAAATCCCTAACATCATTGGTGCCATTGATGGCACACATGTAGCATTTATCCCCCCCCAGAAGAATGAGCAAGTGTTCAGGAATAGAAAAAGCTATCACTCTCTGAATGTGCGGATGGTGTGTTTGGCAGACCATTACATCTCCAATGTGAATGCCAAGTATCCTGGCTCTGTGCATGATGCCTTTACCTTGAGGAATAGCAGCATCCCCGTAGGCTCAACTCCACAGGCACCGGGTGTGGCTAATAGATGAGCCCAAGGTCCCCACCCAGTATATGTTGGTATATGGGTATGGGGTTGTCCCTAAGGGTGAGTGTGTGGCTAACAGTTATCCCTCAATATTTGCAGGTGACTCTGATTACCCCAACCTCTCATGGATATTGACCCCAGTGAGGAATGCCAGGACAAGGGCAGAGGAACGTTACAATGAGGCACATGGGCGAACAAGGAGGATAACTGAGAGAACCTTCAGCCTCCTGAAGGCCAGGTTCAGGTGCCTCCATCTGACTGGTGGATCCCTGTACTACTCACCCAAGAAGGTGTGCCAGATCATCGTTGCATGTTGCATGTTGCACAACATGGCCTTGAGACGCCAGATGCCTTTTCTGCAGGAGGATGAGCCTGGAGATGGTCTTGTGGCAGCGGTGGAGCCTGTGGACAGTGAGGAAGAGGAGGCAGAGGATGAAGATGTGGACAACAAGTTCTCTCATACAGCAGTACTTCCATTGACACACAGGTAAGACACTGTAACTTCACTTTACATTGGACATGGGACATGGCAGCATGATTTACCTGTGTCTATGGCCGCTTACTGTACCCTTTGGCATCTCTATTTTCAGATCTCTGTGCCCCACTCTGGCTCCTGGTGTGTTTACTGCTGCCCACTACAGGTCATACCAACGTATATATAACTGTACATATGAATTGCCATGTTTACAGTTTGTTGAACCAATACATATTTCAATCATTTGACAAACTCCAGACTTGTATTTGTTCAAAGGGTGTTTATTTAAGGGCTAAGAGGTTGAGGGGGATGTGCAATGGGCTGGGGTGATGATGGAGGAATGTCCAGTTAGAGTCCAGTCTCTTTGTATCACAGGTGCATTGTCCAAGGGTGCATAGGAAGGGGAGTAATGGCAGTTCAAGGTGGACAGGGTAACAGAGTGGGACACAAGGGTGACAATCAGGAGAGTCTTATTTCCTGGTGGGGGTCTTGGCAATGTTCTCTGGCTTCTGCCTGGATCGCAGGGACTGTTTGCGGGGTGGTTCTCCTTCTGCAGGGGGTGGGGTGCTGGTGGCCTGTTGTTCCAGTGGCGGGGCTTTCTGTCCACTAGCGCCGGGGGAGGTGGAGGGCTGTTCTTCTGTGTGGCTAGTGTCAGGGGCCCGTTGGTGTGCCACTGCCTCCCTCATGGTATTGGCCATGTCAGCCAGCACCCCTGCAATGGTGACCAGGATGGTGTGGATGTGTTTGAGGTCCTCCCTGATCCCCAGGTACTGTCCCTCCTGCAGCCGCTGGGTCTCCTGCAACTTGGCCAGTATCTGGCCCAAGGTCTCCTGGGAATGGTGGTATGCTCCCAGGATCCCTGCAAATGCCTCATGGAGAGTGGGTTCCCTGGGCCTGTCCTCCCCCTGTCACACAGCAGTCCTCCCATCTTCCCTGTTGTCCTCTGCCTCTGTTCCCTGAACCGTGTGCCCACTGACACTGACCCCAGGTCCCTGATTGTCTTGGGTTTGTTGGGTTGCCTGGGGTGGTGGACACACTGCTGATTGATGTGTCCTGGGGACAGTGGGCCCGCTGGGTGGGTGCTGTGCTGGTGTTTCCTGAGGGGAGAGAGTCTGTGGTGGTATGGGACTGTGGCAGGGTAACCGACTGTCCAGAGGTCCCTGATGGGCCAGGTTGGTCACCATGATCCAGGCGTGTAGGGCTGCTGTCATCACTGTGGGCCTCTTCTGTGGGGAGACTGGGTGTTGGTGGCACCTCCTCTCCGGTGATGTTGAGTGGGGGTCCTGTGGGGATGTAAATGCAGTGTTATTGTATCTGCATGTGCCATCTTGTACATGGGTGTGTTTCCCTGTATGGCTGTGATAGCCCTGTCAGCTTTGCCTTGTGTGCGTGGTGATTTTGTGGACTAGGTGATTCTCTCTAATGGGTATGCTTTAGTGATGAGTGTCCTTGCAGGTCTGTGATGGGTGTCTATGCATTGGTGTTGCATGCAGGGCTTGGTATTGGGATGGGTGGGTTGTGATAGTGGGGAATATGTGAGGTGGTGGAGTGATGGGGGTGAGGCTAGGGGTAGGAGTTTGTGATGGCATGAAGGTAGGGTGGGGACATAGTAGTAAAGATTTGACTTACCAGAGTCCAGTCCTCCTGCTACTCCTGCGAGGCCCTCAGGATGCATGATCGCCAAGACTTGCTCCTCCCATGTTGTTAGTTGTGGGGGGCGAGGTGGGGGTCCACCGCCAGTCCTCTGTACGGCTACCTGGTGTCTTGCTGCTATGGAACGTACCTTCCCCTGTAGGTCGTTCCACCTCTTCCTGATGTCATCCCATGTTCTGGGGTACTGTCCCACAGCATTGACCCTGTCCATGACTCTCCGCCATCACTCCATCTTCCTTGCAATGGACGTCTGCTGCACCTGTGATCCGAGTAGCTGTGGCTCTACCCGGATGATTTCCTCCACCATGACCCTTAGCTCCTCCTCTAAAAACCTGGGGTGTCTTTGGGGTGCCATGGATGTGGTGTGAGTGGTATGTGTGAGGATGTGTGGGGTGATGTGTTGTGGTGTGTGCTGTGAGGTGCGTGGATGGTGTATGGGTGATGGTGTTCTGTGGCTCAGATTGAGTGGGTGCCCCTGGCTTGTCTCTCTCTCTCTGTTAGCAATCTTTGTTTTCATTGAACGGGTTGTGGGTAATGTGGGTGTGTATTTTATAGTGGTGTGGGTGGGTGTGTGGGCATGGTGTGTGTATATGTGTCAGATGTGTGTAGTTTGACTTGTCCAATGTGGTGTAGTTTTGTGAGTGTGTGTGTATTTTGAGCGTGGCGGTGTGCACTGCCAATGGTTTACCGCAGTTGAAAGACCGCCACAGTGATTTGTGGGTCCTGATACTGTGGCCGTATTTCTGTTGACGTAATGGTGTGGGTTTTGGTACCACCAGTTTATCACTGACCTTTGGGCTGGCGGACTTGTGTGGGTGTCTGTATAGTGGCGGATTTTTCGGTGTGGGTCATAATACTCATAGCGGTATACTGTCGCGGTCACAGTGTGTTGGCGACCGTCAGCACAGCGGTATGCGGCATTTACCACCAATGTTGTAATGAGGGCCATAATTCCAAATCAACATTTAAACCCAGCGGTTCTAAAGTGTCCAACCTCAGGATGTACCTTGCTTCCAACTGTCGTAGCGCTTTCTCCCTATTTCCCTCTCTTGCACCTTGGGTATAGTATCTATAACCGAGTACTCCAGTTTATTTATGTCCCCTGCATATGGTTTTCAGAAGTGTTGCGCCACTGGGTAGGTATTGTCACTATTCTTGAAAGCCCTTATATGCTGTAACACCCGTTTGTGGGCTTGCAAGATGGTACTCACTAAGTACATTCGATCACATGGACACTTCAGCATATGTGCTGCAAACTCGGTTTTACAAGTCAGATGCTTATTTATCTTTCACTCTTTCCCCAACTGAGCCTTTATTGAATTCAGGTTACACCCATACTTACAAGCTTTACACTTATTGCATTTGAAAAAACCTTTTCGTGGTTGTAGCCAGACACTGCTTTTACTTCTAACATCACTTGTCACCAGCCTGTCCTTAAAATATCTAGCTCTTCTAAAGGATATCTGTGGTTTCACTGAAATCATTTCAGAAATAACCATCTCACTCCTCAACAGGTGCCAGTGTTTACTCAGCATCTTTCTCACTGACCAGTGTTTCCTGGGGTAGATGATTAAAAATCTCATCACCTTACTTTTTGGATTGTCCCTCTTGGGTTTCTCCTTAAAAAGTACCTCTTCATGGCCCTGACTTTCTACTCTCTCCATTGCTGGCTTCAAAACACTCTTACTTTATCCCCTTCTTCTGAACCTTTTAGTCATATCCTTGCTTATATTTTCAAAACCTTCTCCTGTATTACAGGCTCTCCTAGCTTGCAGAAACTCCCCGTATGGGATACTGTTTTTGAGACTTTCGAGGTGGTAGCTTGCTGCATGCAGCACACCATTCCCTTATGTTTTTTCCTATATAAACTCATCACCAATCTGCCTCCTTCCACATCAATAGCTATATATATGAAATTTGCTGTGGGTGGCACTAATTTAACTAGTCAATTTCAGGTGAAGGTCATTCTCATTCAACTCCTTAACAAATAACTGTACTGATTCAACATCACCTCGCCAAATCACAAACAGATCATCAATCAAACTAATCTCACATGCTATCCGTTGATTCCAGTTGTTTGGGGATTCAAGGAACACCTGCTCCTCCCACCAGCCCATATGCAAATTTGCTAGCTGGTGGCAAAGCAGGTGCTCAGGGCTGCCCCTTGTTCTTGCCTGTAAAGATGTCCATCAAATAAAACGATATTCCTGGTTAGACAGAATTTAATCATTTCTATGAACATACTGCTATGTTCATAGAATTTTATAGACCTTGCTCTTAAAAAGTGTCTAACTGCTCGCAAACCATCTTTATGTGTTATACTAGTGTAAAAGTGCTGTCACATCCATAAAAAATCATCAGCAACTCAGGTTCCCAAATAATGTTGTATATCCTTTGCAAAAATTCCATAGGATGCTTTATATAAGATAGAAGATTAGAAACAAATTATCATAAATAAAAGTCTACATACTTAGCGGTGTTTTCAAGTAGACTGTAATTCGCTGCTATAATTGGCCTACCTCGGGGGTCGTTGGGGATTGTTATGCACCTTGGGTATAAGATAAAAAAATAGGCAATTTAGGGGATTCGTTTTTCAAGAACTTCTTCTATCATCATTCACTGCTTTTTAACATACCACTCTATCAACTTACATGAAACTCTTCAGTCTCCATGTACTAATTTCTTTCAATCGTAGTATAACAAGAAATGTTCCCCAATTGCTTATAAGCTTCTTCCATACACCATAATGGTCTAAAATGCCACATTTCCCCCTTTATCTGCCCTCCACATTACACAATCCCCTTCAGCTTTCAATTTATTTACCAAACTGTTAATCTCTTTTCTTTTTACAATGTAATCTTTGGCAAACCCGCCACCACAAAAGTTGATAAATAATTATGCCACACCCTGGGGATGGAGTCCCCGGGGCCAAGATCGGACTCCCTCTCCAAAAAACAAATGTATAGGCTGTGCCCCATGGGATGGGGCCCCCAGGCCGAGATTGGCCTAGGGAGGGAGGCTGCATGGCCATCCCCCCGAAAAATAATTAGCCTGCACGCTGGAGGATGTGGTCTCCGGGGCCAAGATCAGCCTGGGAATGGCCACTTAGCCCCCTCCTGAAAAAATAAATGTTTGGGCTAGGCCCAGGGGGATGAGATCCCCAGGGCTGATCTTGGCCTGCAGGGGGAGGCAGTATGGTCCCCCCAAAAAATAAATATTTAGGCTGGGCCCTGGGGGCCCTTGCCATGCACTGCTAATTATCCCAGATATTCAGCACTCATGACAACTTCTATAACATCATTAAAAATATAAATGAAACATTAGCAGTCAAATTATTCAATAGAAAACTGTGCCTGGTGGGGGCGCGAGTTATAGTTACCTTAGGGCACAAGTTAAAGTTACTTGAAAGAACTCTAACTATATCTGCTGAATTTCTATGGTTTGTACGAGTAAATACAGAACCTAACTATAAAGTCCCTGTAACCTTGGGTTTTTTCAGTGAATTTCGTAGGTTTTTTAAAATTCTATTTCCTAAGGATAACGTCCCTGTAACCTTTGTTTTTTTCAGAGAATATATATATATACACACACGTAAATATATATACATTTAATTTTAAAGTCAACATTTAATTTATTTTATATACTTTTCAGTGGCGTGTTTTATTAAGTCCCTGACTTCATTATTATGGAGTGAGTTTCAGTACCTGTGAGAGGTCGTGTGTGGTGCAATACTTAGTCCAAGGCTGAGCTGGACATTTACTACCGTCACTGAACCATTTTAGCTGTAGTAAGTAAAGATGTGTAGTTTGGCAATAACAATAGGCTTATATTTTTCTCTGTGGATGTTTATATATGCCTGTCCCTCCCTAAACCCTTCCTTACTACTCCCTAAACCCCGCACATTTGTAAGAAAGTATGTCCCATTTTCCAGCCACTCAAAATAGTCCTTCAAACATTTACTACCAAAACATGTTCCTGGATTTGCAGTACGAAAGGAGTAGCAGAGGCATAAATCTCTGCTCTCAGATTTGTGAATCTCATTTTGCAGTATGTGGGTACTATTACTGTGGTCCTACTTCACGTACAAAATACAATTTATGAATTGGGCCCACAAATGTTTTTTTTTAATTAAACCTTTTTTGTTTCTAAATACCTCCTGTAACCGGGCGTCTATCGACTCGGTTACTCTCTGTCAGCCAGGGCCTGCAAGACCGTACCCCCGGGGCACTCCTGAGAGTCCCGAACGACTGACGTCAGACGCGGAAGGCGTCGCAATCTGCCCTGAAATAGACGACGGACACCCGAAACCGTTGTCAAGGAAGCAGGAAGGAACCCTGCGATCACGGACCGAGAGGAAGGAGACGCCGCTGGACGAAGGATCCCAGGAAGCTCGCGGATCGAGCAAGAAGAAGCCGGAGGAAGGTGAAAGACTCGTAGCGCCTCCCGAGAACGCCAAGGAGAAACCAGTATATCACGAAGGGGCCAGCCACGTCCCAGGAGGGGCGTGGCATTCACATGTACGATCGTACCTAGCCTTTGTTTTCTTGCCGGCTTGGCTACAGGGCGGGAAGGCGAGTGAGGGAAATACGGGGAGTAGTGGGGGAAGGTGCTACAGAGAAGGGGAAATCTGTTGATCCCTAAAAACTAATCCCACTGCGAGGAAAACCTCTCCCAGCTAAAGAAAGATACAAAAGGGAGGAGGAGGAAGAGAAAGGTTCACGGGAAGGTGAAATGCACTAGTGAGTGAAGTTACCCAAACACAACCCTGCACAAACCCCTCCTCCCACTAGCCCTATTAACCCTATTAAACCCCATACCTTACCTCTACACTTACCTGTTGTCCCATTCTTCTTTTTGTTTTGGGGAAAACCGGTCTGGTGCCACGGGAAAGTAACGGTGACCTTACTAAGCCAGGGGACGGGCTGGCTTGGAACCTCTACCTGAACACCTACAAGAAGGGAAAAGAACCCGGATGAACACAATAGCAAGCCATCCAGAAACCTAAAAACAAAAGAGGAAAAACTTTAAATACATCTCAATAAAGCAATTATCCCCTAAGTCCTGGGCCTATAGTGTTATTCCAATATCCCTCCCCTAGAGGCAAAGAACCCATTACACCTCCTTTTTCTATTTAGTAATTACATTAATCTGGACATCAAACTTCAACTAGTCAATGTCATCAAGGGCATTACCTGCTACTCCACATAAATTGATATTGTCTTATATTTATATATGTCACAATTTCTACACCAGTGATGCCTGCAAGATATTAAAGATATTCATCAGATGCCATAAGAGACCACCAGAAGGAAAGGATAGCTATAGCGTGTAGGGGAAGACAAGTAGAGAACTGGTATGCCCACCAGAAAAAAGAAATGGCCTCTTTATGCTGCGGTTTGACACATGATCCCATGATCCTGGGGTATCCTCCATATCCCAGAGGTGGTCGCCAGATGTTAGTGATGCCGATGAGATACCAAGGACGACCCATGTGCTGAAAAGTCATAACCAGATATCAGTGCTATCCACCAGATGCATGTGGTGTCCTTTGCAAGGAGGTGCTGAAGTTGTGGGTAGAAAGTACCCATGAGCGCAGCACTTTCCACTTACCTTAACAGATAGGTGAGGTACCAGCCAATGAGAAACATACAACATATTTATGTAGAATCTGGTGTGCCACAGCACTTTCCACTTACGTTAACAGATAGGTGAGGCACCAGCCAATGAGAAACATGCAACATCTTTATGTAGAATCTGGTGTGCACGAGTACTAAGGGATTGTTAAGCACTGGAGTGGAGGGCTGATGGAGAAATGCCAGAGACCAACTCAGGTAGCATTTGGTGGTGCAGATATTTGGACCCATTCAGGACCATCAAAGAGGTTGAAGCTGATGAAGAAAATAGAGGCCCACTCAGGAAGGGGACCGACATGAATTCAGGGCATGGCAGGGATTTAAAAAAATAGGAAGGAACTTTTTTAATATGAAAAGCATGGCTAGAATGAGTTCAGGAATAACCCTGTTCAATATGTCATTCCTTTGTGAAGGGAGTGGAGTTGGTACATTCATCTTCAATGGCATTCCCCTCAACCTTCTAGGAGGTGGGTATTAAGAAGGGGAAGCAAAGTACAACAGGTAAGCAAGGGAAATTGGTATGGGTGGGAGAAGCAAACCAGTTTGAATGGAGGGAGTCTGATATTTGCTTTTTCTCTCCCAAAAGTAAGTGATTTTCAAGACACTGGATGGACGTTAAGACAGCGAGCTGGTCTGTAAGTAGTGGGAGAAGCAAATCTTTGTTATGGGAGTCTAAGGCCTTTTTTTCTCTCCTCAGAGTGATCTGGATGCCTACCCAGATACTTCCAGTACTGAATATTTGAACCAATAACTAATATATTTTGTGGGACTATAACTGAAAACATTCAGTATGAAGTCAAACTCCTTATGGTTGGACTATAAGAAACAATAAATAGCACACCCTACCAAAGCGACCAAGTTTGTTTTCAACAGCCACCAAATGTCAGGTATGCCCAAGTGATTTCACTATTGCTCGATGTCTGTGATGCCCACCTGCTGACAGTTGTGGCCATGTGGTGGCAAAGAAAACCACCAAATATCAGGAATGCTCACCATGTGCCTAATTTGGGCACAAAATGCCAGTATGGACACCATCATGCCTCCAATAGGTATTATTCCAGAGACAACCACTGTTATGCCAAAGTTGGCCACTAAATACCAGGGATTCCTGCTGAATGACAAGTATGGTTACTTAATGACAGGTGTGGTCCCTGTTAGCCAGCCATTGACTCCAGACTTATGGGATGACCAGAGAATGCCTTGGTTGCCCACCTCATGCAAGGAGTGGAACTGGATTGATAGAGTAGCCATCAGATTCTGCAAGTTATCAATGTCAGTGATGCTCTCCTTATGCTACAATGATTACTAGGCCCTAGAAGAGTCCAATCACTTGCAGAGTCCACAAGAGTTCCATACTGTATTTTGTCATATTAAATCACTACATGGAGCCCCTTGGGGCTGTACTCATTGATATCTGCATAAAACGTCATATTCACCTCATCCAGACTTGGATGCCCAGCTTCACTCTCAAGCACAACCCTCATTCTCTTGGGGATCACAGCTTTGATGAAAAGATAACCCCTGTTTCCAGCTGGGCTTGCTGCTTAGTATGGATACTGCATTTCCCCTGTGAAAACAAAGCAGTTGTTGTCTTACTTTTCATCGCTGTCATCAAATACTTTGCTACACTTTTCTCTTAATTTTTTGTTTGCTGTAGTGGGAATTTTATTCTGGACTCAACTTCTAGATACCCTTTGCACTCTTCACTATCCAGATATCAGGTGGAGTTGTGTGCATTGCTAATTTTTTCAGCAGTAATCTTCATCTTTAATCAAAACTTAGAAAATAGAAAAGTAGGGCTTTCATCCTTTTTTTCATCCTAACTCAGATCATCTTAAAGAAACTCTTGTCAATTTGCACCTACATGTATCTGCATAGGGTTGCTACTGGGAGGGTTTTGTCTGTTACTCCAGAATGAAAACGGGACTCAACAGATGTTCTCAACATCCAGAAAGATAATAATGTTAATGACCTTTTGTAAGTCTATTGATATCTTAATATTCATTCAATGTATCTCAGCTTTCTGGGGATTTTAGGAAGGTAAAATAAATTCTGGATTTACTTAATATTCATTTCATTTTTTATACAGACATGATTTAGTCATTGCCAAGTGAAGGTGAGTTACCTGATTGGATGCCTTTCTGCCTTTCCATTGAAATTCTAGAAGCTGGAATATTTTGTTAAGACTCTGGAAGTTTATATCAAAGACCTATTCTTTTTTAAAGAAACATCCATCACATTACCCATGTGACTGTGACACAGAACAAATCCTGGTGACACCCATTACTTATGGGAGAATGTACCCCTTATGGTGAAACAAGGTGAAGTACTAAGAAAGTGTCAAAAACAAAATCTCAAAAAAGGTTTCATTCGCTAATCTGTCTCGCCTACAGGGAAACCAGTGTTTTTTATACCAACATCCAATGGTCAATTCTAATATTGCATTGATTATCATCAATGGAACACCATCAGAAATCAATACCCACCCCCCCATATCTGTACTATTAGATCAGGATAGAGAAGGATAAGTGAAAAACAACGTTTCAACAAATGTTGTGGTCTTTGCAAAGTATTTCTTATTTGAGAAAACATTTGCTATGCACAAAGGCAAAAAAGAATATATTCATAATAGGCCAAGCCACCTTTTGGACTTTCAAATAAAAGTAAAGGTGTAAGCATGAACATGGAAAAAGACTGGGCTCTACTAGAGTAAGACAGTCAAAAAAATGCAAAGATTCTTAGGCTCTGGCAACTTCTTTAGGAATTTCACTAAAGATCTTTTGACAAAGGTGCAACTGATTACTGTGCTCACTCAAAAGGGATAACCTTTTTTGTGGCAAAAAAACAGGAAGAGGCTTTTGAAACTTCAAAGATAGCATTTAAAACAGTTCCAATTCTCCTTCGTTATAGAAACAGATGATTTAACATGTGCTATTAGGTATGTTCTGTAGCAGAGAGATCATAAGATAGAAGCAGTACACCCTCCGGCTTATTGTTCCCAAGCACGCTTTACTTCTGAATGTAACTACACAATCTATGACAGAGAGCTGCTTCTGATTAACCTTTTAACTGCCCCCCAACCCTCTACACACCAGTGCTGAGCCCTTTTTTGGCTATTTGGGGTAATTTGTGCTTAGGACTCCACAACTTTTCAGGCACATGAGGTATCCACGCTAAATTAGTGCCCTTTTTCCCAACATCCTAGTGATACTAAAGGTATCTGGGGTTTGTGGAGCTCCCTGGAGGGGAGAAAATATAGCTACATTATAAGTATTTAGGAAAAATAGGAAAAATGAACTCTGGATAAAAGTGCCTATTTATTTCTAAAAATGCCAACAACATATGGTTTGCTATGTTAAAGTCATTATCTTCCCAGTGGTCAGGAACATGCAGAGCTGAACAAAAATAACAAATATTTACCAAAGTTTTGCCATTTCGGCAAAGAGATTGCTTATTTTTCCCATTTTTTGTGCTTTCAGTCTACTTCCAGTTTGTGGTGGGAACCAGTGTGAAACCCATGGGTGGTCTAGGAGAACTATATATTTCTGAAAAGTAGGTAAATTCCAAATTCAGCAAGGGGTCATATGTGTGGATTCCTCAAAGTGTTCTTAAAGAAACTATTAAAATACAGAAATATTGAAAATGAGTAGGAAAAAAGGGTCATTAGTGACAAAGTTTTTATCTGTAACATGTTGTCACAATGGTCAGTTTTCAAAAGCAATATACCATTATGTCACTAGACCCTTCAGCTTGCAGGGATATGTGGGATTTATAGGTTCTCTTAGAACCAGAAGTACCTAAATTCAACAACTGAGCTGCACTGCACAATGATTTTTCATTGTGTACTGCGTATAGCTCAATTCATATGGTGAAATATGAGTGAATAATGGGTATCAAGGAAAGCTATGTATTTCTGAAATGGGCACAAGATATGGAGTTTAGGAGCAGTGTTTATTTGAACATTTCTAAATTTGTGGATGCCCGTATCAGCATATGATTTAGACGGTATTTTTCAAAATGTCTTCTTTCTTACACAGTAGCTTACTTTTAGAAGACACACATGCAGCATAATCCAATTGACAATAACAAATGTTATACTATACTATGCTCCCACATGTCTTCTGATAAAAAATGGTACCTCACTTGTGTTGGTAGGCCTAGCCGCAACAGGGAACGGAGTAAAAATGCATCTTGGATGCATCTCATTTTTTCCTGAAAACTGAGCCTTTTTTCAATGTGGGTAGCTGTGAATTTTGGGCTTTTGCAGCACCTAGGGAAACGTAGCAAACCTGAACATATTTGAAAACTAGATAAAAGGGATTCTAGGGAGGAGTGACTTGTGTGGCTCTCGCCAGATGTTTTTGACCAGGAATCCCTTACAAATCTCAAGCTTTCACTAAAAAAAACACATTTCCCTCACATTTGTGTAGGGCGAGGTCATCAAAATGTCCAATGGGCAAGCTGGAGAATGTCAGGTGGTTACTAGTTCAAGCAGGAGCAGCGGCTGAAGGTCTTGAAGCTGGCACCAAAAGGAGAAGGGGACCACTTGAAAACACACTGCAAAGTTGGACTTAAAGGTAAGTCCTGTGGGCCCCGTTGGAAGGTGGAGGTTGCAAGGGGTTAGGAACCCCTATAAAACAGTTGGTTTGTCAATGCACGGACCAGGGAGGCTGGGTGCAGTGCAGAGGGGTGAGCCAGGAGTTGTGAGTCTTAGGGTCTTTGAAGCCAAGAGCAGGTGACTTTAAGGGTAGATTGCAGGTCAGCAGGACCACTCTGGGGGCATGTTTCTTGGGTGTCCTGAAGTCCCTCAACTGGTGATTGCTTCTGGGATTTTGGGAGTCCGGATTGGGCTTTGCTTCTGGGTGTCCATTGTTGGGGGTCAGTACCCGAGGTACTAGTACGCCACAGACCTGGAGAGGCGTAGTGCCACCAAATGTGGCACAGTGGCAAGTCTTGTCCTTAAGGACTGTTGTACAGTATATGGCTGGGTTGCTGGGTCCGGGGCATTGGTCAGCAACTGGTCACTTTACCAGACTTCACAAGTTCCTTGCCTGCAGGGTGAGGGAGTGATGGCTTCACTAAGAGGGAGGTTTTTGGCAATTTTTAGAAGGTTGGAGGTGTTCCAGGTTTTTTTTAGAGTCCTTCAGGGTTCCAGGTCACACCACAGCGGTAACCTTTGAGTCCTTGGAGCACCAGGCAGGGTTTGGTGCCTTTTTCTTTGTGCTGCAGGACTTCAGTTCTCGTGCCTTGGGTCTTCTTTGTTCCTGGTCTTCTTATGTCTATCGAACCTGATTTCAAGTCTAGGGATGCCCTCTAAACTCTGCATTTAGGGGGCATTATTGGGAGTACCTGATAGCCGCCAATGGGCCACCTACCTTACGGTGGCTACACCCACTAAGTGGCCACTTCCTGTGGGAAGGGGTCACATCGCTAACCCTGATTGGCTATTTTCCTGCCATCCAAGATGGAGGAAAATTAAATGGAGTGGTCATTTCGCATGCCATACCTGAGAGGTGATGCAGGCTGGGGATGTTCACTCCTCCTACCCTTGCTAGGTTTCCTGCCAGTTTTCCCACCTAAAGTGGGGGTAAAACCATTGGACAGCCATCTCCTGCTAGCAGCAGAGGCGGTGGTCAGATATGAAAGACAATAAAGCCTTTGAAGCTGACCGTTGCTGCAGAGTGCCTGCCTGGGGAAGGAGGAGTAACACCTCCATCCAGGAAAGGCTTTGTGTTCTGGTTCCTGAGAGCACAGGAGTCCAGAATCAAGTCTGGTAGTGGCAGGCTGGTTAGGACCAGTCAGCAACCATGCCAATTCTGGTTTTGCAGGGGGCATCCCTAAGGTGCTCCCTGGGTGGATTTTATAATAAATCCAACACTGGCATCAGTGTGGGTTTGTTATTCTGAGTTGTTTGATACCAAATAACCCAGGGTTCAGAGAGGCCATCTTGTAGCTGGGGAACTCGTAATGACCAATGCCCATAGCATTTGCTATGGCTCCCCTGTACACTTACCATGTCTTAAAGCTTTACAGAGACACAATAGGGGCATATTTTCTCACATACACATATGTCCTTGCTTGCATTATAGTGCACCCTGCCTTAGGGCTGTAAGGCCTGGCAGAGGGGTGACAGCGTTAGTAGGCATGGCACTCTCGGTGAGTGCCATGTTGAGGTTGCAACTGTAGATTCACCATTTCATACACTTTCAATGGCAGTCTGCATGAGGCTGGTGTGGGGCCCTTCGGAGTGGTGCAATTGGTGCTGCAGCTCTGAGGGGCCCTCATCAGCACTCATTACTTTTGTACTAGGGGTACCATTTACTAGGGACTTACGAAGGTGGCTCAAATACCAAACATAGTACAGTTTTGGGGGAAGAGATCTGGCCCTGGAAACCTATTTAGCAGGAGCTTAGGGCACTTACAGTCTGAAACCACATAATTTCCTAGGCAAATTTAGGGGGCTACCATTTCAATAGAGGCCCTTTCTCACAATACCCGTCTCCTAAATGAATGGGGAGGAAACTACCCGTCTCTGGAGGAGTCTTCATCCTCAATCAATCAGCAATTTGTATAGTGCTGCTTATCACCCATGGGGTCTCAAGATGCTGTCGTAGGATTGCAGATCAGTAGAAAAGCTAGGTCTTGAGGTCCTTCTTGCGCTGATTCAGCAAAGGCGCTTGCCTGAGGTGGATTGGTGGCGTGTTCCAGGTCAGCACTGTGAGTTAGGGAAAGGATCTGCCTCACACTATGCTCTTTCTGATTCTAGGGGTGACGACGAGGGCAAGTTAAGAAGATTGGAGTTGTCTGATGGGGTGTAGAATGGCAGGCCGTGGTTGAGTTTGGCTGGTCCAATATTGTGCAGGGCCTTGTAGGCGTGTGTCAGAAGTTTGAAGGTGATGCGCTTGTTGATGGGCAGCCAGTGCAGGTATCTACAGTGGGAGGCGATGTGGCTGTGGCAGGGAATGTCTAAAATTAGTCTGGCCACTACCTTCTGGGTTCTCTAGAGTCTTGCTTGGAGCTTCTTCATTTTGCCAGCATAGAGAGCGTTGCCGTAGACGAGTTTGTTGCTGACATGTGCTTGTGTGACTGTCCTTCCTACCTCCATGGGGATCCACTTGAAAATCTTCTGGAGGAGGCAGAGAGTGTGGAAGCATGACGATGAGACAGCATTGACTTGGTGGGTTATGGACAGCGTGGAGTCCAGGATGATGCCCAGGTTGCGTGTCTGGTCGGTGGGTAGGGTGGGGCTTACCAGGAGACGTCCCAGGTGGAGGGAGTGGGGCCCAGGATGAGGATCTCTTTCTTGTCCCAACTGAGCTTCAGGCAGCTGTTTTTCATCCAGTCGGCAACCACTCTCATTCCGTTTTGGAAGTTGCTCTTGGCTGTAGATGGTACGTCGGTGAGGAAGAGAATTTTCTTTGTGTTGTTGGCATAGGAGACTATGTTGAGGCCGTGCTGTCTGACAATTTTGGCGAGTGGAGCCAGGTAGATATTGAAGAGAGTTGGGCTCAGGGAGGAGCACTGGGGGACTTCACAGCGCATTTCTGTTGGTTCTGAGATGAATGGCGGGAGTCTGACCCTCTGGGTCCTTCTGGTGGGGAAGGAGCGGAGCCACTCCAAGGCCTTGCCGCAGATGCTGGCGTCATGAAGTTTGGTGCATAGTGTGGAATGGGATACGGTGTTGAAAGCGGAGGAGAGGTTGAGGAGAATGAGGGCAGCCATGTCTCTGGGTGTCCGACGTTGGGGGTCTGGTACGCCGGGTAGTATTATGTCCCAACCCTGGTAAGTCACAATGCCACCAAACTTGGCACGGTGGCAGGTCTTTTCCTTACGGCTGTTGTATGGAATTTGGGTGGGCTGCTCAGTCTGGGCCATAGGTCAGCAGGTTACTTTACCAAACTTTGCAGCTTCCTTGCCTGAAGGAGCAGGAAGGGATGCCTTCACTCAGAAGGAGGTTCTTGGCAATTATTAGAAGGATAGAGGTGCTCCAGGTTTTTGTAGAGTCCTTCACAGTTCCAGGCCGCACCGCAGCAGTAACTGTTCTGTCCTTGGAGCAGCAGGCAGGGTTTTGTGCCGTTTGCTTTGTGCTGCTGGACTTCAGTTCTCATGTCTTGGGACGTCTTTGTTCCTGGTCTTCTAGTGCCTATCGAATCTGATTTCTTTGTGTAGGGCTGCCCTCTAAATACTACAGTTAGGGAGTAGCAGGTAGTGGCCAATGGTCCACCTACCTTAGAGTGGCTACACCCACTAAGTGACCACTTCATGTGGGAAGGAGTCACAGCCCTAACCCTGATTGGCTATATTCCTGCCATCCAAGATTGAGGAAAATGAAATGGGGTGGTCACCTGGCCTGCCACACCTCAGGGGTGGTGCAGGCTGGGGATGGTCACTCCTCCCACCTTTACTACGTTTTTCTGTCACTTTTCCTGCGTGGAGTTTGGGTAAAACTGTTGGGCAGCCATCTGCTGCTTGCACAGGCTCTCACTCCAGGAGCCAAAAATTGTGTCTGGTGGTGTCAGGCTGGTTAGCACCAGTCAGCAATCACGCCAGGGCAGTTAGGTTTTGCAGAAACACCTCTAAGGAGCCCTCTGGGTGTATTTTATAATAAATTCAACACTGGCATAAGTGTGGGTTTATTATTCTGAGTTTTTTGACATCAAACAAACCAGGGTTCAGAGAGGCCATCATGTAGCTGGGGAACTCATAATAACCACTGTTCAGCACATGCATTTGCTATGGCTCCCCTAAACACTTACTATGGGGGTGATTCTAACCCTGGCGGTCGGTGATAAAGCGGCGGCCAACCCTCCAACAGGCTGGCGGTCCAAAAAATGGAATTCTGACCCTGGTGGGAACCGCAAACACAGCCCGCCACATTAACACTCCGACCGCCACGGCGGGACAAACAAACAGCGCGGCGGTCACCGCCAACAGCCAGGCGGCAGACAATGTACCGCCCACACCATCACGACCCACCAATCCACCACCTTTTCCGGGGCGGGAGCCCCGCCGATAAAAACACAGCAGAAACAGACTACGAATGTGAAAACGCTCACCTCTACGCACTCCACGAGTACGGAGGACAGCATGGAACCCGAATTGAACATCATACCTGCTCTCGTCTACCTGCTCATCTACCACGAGTACGAACTCCGGCGCAGACGTCAACGGTGAGTACAGCACCTACGACACACGGGAGGGGGGAGGACGAAAGGTTACGGGCACACACATATGCAACCCCTCCCCCCCAATATGTACACACCAATGCAGAGCAACAAGTCACAGTGACACCAACCAAACCCCCGTAAAAAATGCAATGACATTTCAAAATTGACAATAAATATTTATGTCCAAAATAGCCTCCGATAAGTATTGGTCAACTAGCCAGAATATTTACATTTAAAAAGTCTATATACACAGCAGTGGACAACTGAAGAAATCAGTCCTGCACATTTTACGTATTAACGATTTGTCCGTGGGCCAAAGTGTAGCAACACAAGGGCAAAGCCCACACACGAGACCTGAGTCCTTTGGAGAGAACACTGCAGGGGCATCTGATGACAAAACTACAGGCACCTCAGGGGGAAGGGAAGGGGGGGCACCTCAGCCACATGAGTCCACGACGCCAGACCCACGAAGGGGCCACCATGCCCACTGCCATATCCTGGGGAGTGCAAAGCCACAGTCTCTCAATGTCTCTACAGTGGTTGGATTGCCCACTGCCATATCCTGGGGAGTGCAAAGCCACAGTCTCTCAATGTCTCTACAGTGGTTGGATTGCCCACTGCCATATCCTGGGGAGTGCAAAGCCACAGTCCATCAGGTGGAGGAATTGCTCCACTGGTCAAGGAGGATGCATGATGGCCACAGTGAACCGTGAACTGTGTTTGCAGGAAGGGCCCAGCGGAGCGGTGCTTGAGACGGCGGGCCCAGCGGAGCGGTGCTTGACAGGAAGGGCCCAGCGGAGCGGTGCTTGAGACGGCGGGGCCCAGCGGAGCGGTGCTTGACAGGAAGGGCCCAGCGGAGCGGTGCTTGAGACGGCGGGGCCCAGCGGAGCGGTACTTGAGACGGCGGGGCCCAGCGGAGCGGTGCTTGACAGGAAGGGCCCAGCAGAGCGGTGCTTGAGACGGCGGGGCCCAGCGGAGCGGTGCTTGACAGGAAGGGCCCAGCGGAGCGGTGCTTGACAGGAAGGGCCCAGCGGAGCGGTGCTTGAGACGGCGGGGCCCAGCGGAGCGGTGCTTGACAGGAAGGGCCCAGCGGAGCGGTGCTTGAGACGGCGGGGCCCAGCGGAGCGGTACTTGAGACGGCGGGGCCCAGCGGAGCGGTGCTTGACAGGAAGGGCCCAGCGGAGCGGTGCTTGAGACGGCGGGGCCCAGCGGAGCGGTGCTTGACAGGAAGGGCCCAGCGGAGCGGTGCTTGACAAGAAGGGCCCAGCGGAGCGGTGCTTGAGACGGCGGGCCCAGCGGAGCGGTGCTTGACAGGAAGGGCCCAGCGGAGCGGTGCCTGAGACAGCGGGGCCCTGTTCAGCGGTGCCTGTCTTCACGGCGGGGCCCTCTTCAGCGGTGCTCTTCTGCATGGCGGGGCCCTGTTCAGCGGTGCTCTTCTGCACAGCGGGGCCCTGTTCAGCGGTGCCTGTCTTCACGGCGGGGCCCTCTTCAGCGGTGCTCTTCTGCATGGCGGGGCCCTGTTCAGCGGTGCCTGTCTTCACGGCGGGGCCCTCTTCAGCGGTGCTCTTCTGCACAGCGGGGCCCTGGTCAGCGGTGCTCTTCTGCACGGCGGGGCCCTGTTCAGCGGTGCCTGTCTTCACGGCGGGGCCCTCTTCAGCGGTGCTCTTCTGCACGGCGGGGCCCTGGTCAGCGGTGCTCTTCTGCACGGCGGGGCCCTGTTCAGAGGTGCCTGTCTTCACGGCGGGGCCCTCTTCAGCGGTGCTCTTCTGCACGGCAGGGCCCTCTTCAGCGGTGCTCTTCTGCACAGTGGGGCCCTGTTCAGAGGTGCCTGTCTTCACAGCGGGGCCCTCTTCAGCGGTGCTCTTCTGCACGGCGGGGCCCTGTTCAGCGGTGCTCTTCTGCACGGCGGGGCCCTGTTCAGCGGTGCCTGTCTTCACGCCGGGGCCCTCTTCAGCGGTGCTCTTCTGCACGGCGGGGCCCTGTTCAGCGGTGCCTGTCTTCACGGCGGGGCCCTCTTCAGCGGTGCTCTTCTGCACGGCGGGGCCCTGTTCAGCGGTCCCTGTCTTCACGGCGGGGCCCTCTTCAGCGGTGCTCTTCTGCACGGCGTGGCCCTGGTCAGCGGTGCTCTTCTGCACGGCGGGGCCCTGTTCAGCGGTGCCTGTCTTCATGGCGGGGCCCTCTTCAGCGGTGCTCTTCCAGGAAGTCTAGGGAGCCAGACCTGGGCTGGACACCCTGCTCACTCGCCCTCCGACTGTGCAGTGGCAGGCCCCTTCGGGGACGGAGTCCTGGGCCCTTTGCTGTCGTGCCT